>NW_025421306.1:0-65701 GCF_011764305.1 Mustela putorius furo | reverse complement strand
AGATATCAGTCTTTTCAGGTTGTCAATTTCTTCCTGGTTCAATTTGGGGGAGTTTAGTTTTCCAGGAATGCATCCTTTTCATCTAGGTTGTTTAGCTTATTGGCATAACTGCTGATAAGAACTTCTGATGATTGTTTTACTTCCTTGGTGTTGTGATCTCCCTTTCATTCATAATTTTATGAATTTGGAATTTCTCTCTTTCTTTTGATTAGTGTGGCCAATGGTTTATATCGATCGTATTGATCTTTATAAAAAAACACCTCTTCGAGTTCATTGTATATGTTCTACTGTAATCCTTGTCTCTACATTCTGGATCTCAGATCTAATCTGATTATTTCCCTTCGTCGTGATGTTGATTGGTTTGATTGTTGTTTTCCACTGTTATTCTTCAGACTGAGCAAAATAATCCGAACATTTGTAGACCCCCCCCCTATCAAAAGGAACTGTGTAACACAAAATATAAACTGGGAGCAGCCAATCATGTACCATATTTCAACGCTTTACTAAAAAGCTGTGATCCACCAGACAGCACATGTACTAGGCATAAACAACAGACCCATATAACCATTTGGACCAGAGTAGAGCGCCCAGATCTGGACCTCAACTCTATGTTCCAATAAATCTTTGACAAACAGGAACAATATACCGTGGAAAAAGATATATTCTCCTTCTATCATGGTGCTGGGAATACTGGACTCAGCTATATTATCGAAAGCAGAATGCCCTCTAAAAAAAAAAAACCCCAATTTCTCTTCAATCAGCGGTACACACAAGATAAACTCAAACATGACTTAAAGGACCCTCAAAGTGAAGAATAGGAATACATCAGAATCGTAGATGGCAAAGACCTATAGTCATTAAATCTCATCTCTCTCAGCGACAAGCAACTTCTTTCAAGATATTTCCTCCAAAGCACAAGGAAACAAAAAGCAACAAATAAACTTTTTGCGACTTCATGCAAAATGAGACAATAAGGTTCTTCGCAGCAGCAAAAAGGAATATTCAAGAAAATAAATAGTCAACGCCACGGTAATAGGGAGTAAGATATGTTGCAAATGACAGTACCAGATTAAAAGTTTTGATATCAAGTGATCTATATAAAGAATTCCTCCCTCCCAAACTTGTCAACACACACCAAACACAAGACTCATATCAAAAAAATGGCCAGAAGACAATGAACATACCTCTTCTCCACATGAAGGACATACAAATGGCTATCAGAACCCATTGAACAAAGGTCATCATCAACTAGACATCAGGGAGATTCAGAAGTAAAACCACATTGGAGATAACCACCGTGACCAGTTTATAATGGCCAAAATTGAAGAAGAGCAAAAGAGAAGTAGGAGTACAATACACAAGGTACCTCCAGTCAGACAGTAAACAACATGTGTTTGGAGGGGATGTGTGTAGAAAAGTGGTGAACCCTCTTTCCATCCCCCCCCACGTTGGGTGGCGGAATGATCAAGTTGCGGTAGCCCACTTTGGAGAACAGTGTGGGAGATTTCTCAAGAAATAAACAAATGGAGCTTCCCTGATGACCCCCTGCGCAATTTGCCACTCCTGGTTATGTACCCCAACGAGGAGCATATCAAGTAAAAGAAGCGTTTCATCTGTGTCCAACTCCCAATGTTGTCTAAGCAGCAATGGCCCGATGTCGACCCAAACCCCCCTATGGAAAGACCAAGAATGCCGCGCTATCCAAAGGACTAATGGAATAAGAAGATGTGGGTTCAACTATACATGATGGTGGAGTATATATGGCCTACCCATAGCGAGGAAGCAGGTACTAATACCAGACTTTGTAGCAACCATCGACAGGCCTGAAGGAGATTAGCTGAGTGAAAGTAAAGTCAGCAAGAGACAGTTCCATATGTCAACATATATGTTTTCACTTATTTGTGGAGCATAACGAAATAGCATGGAGGACAAGGGGTGTTAGAGAAGAGAAGGGAGTTGGAGGAGAAATTGGAACGGGAGCCGCTGGATGAACCAAGAAAAAGACTATGGACTCTCTGAAAAAAACAATCTGAGGAGTTTTAAGTGGTGGGCACCCCGGTGTGGTGGGAGTTTGGGGGGTACCAGGTGGTGGGTATTAAAGAGGGGCACGGATTGCAATGGGGCACTGGGGTGTGGTGCCAAAAGTAATGAATACTGTTATGCACTGAAAATAAAAAAAGTTTAAAAAATAAGATGTTATTATTTTAGAGAAAGAAATGAGAGAGGGGTATTGTGTGAGTGCCAGAAGGATCGGGACAGTGGAGAGAATATCAGATGACCCCACGCTGATCATAAAGCCCCTACTTGGGGAGCTTGATCTCAGGGCCCTGAGATCATGATCTGGGCCAGAATCAAGTCGGATGCCTTTCATTGTACATTGAACCTACTAACATTGCCCCGTGGTTGAATGTATTGTATGTATCTGTAATCCCCCCCCCCCTAAGTTAAAAAACTATTTGTCCTAATGTGTCATTCCAAGACACTGTTTCATTATTGATTTTAGTGCCTGTTTGATCTATCCATTGAGTGTAAATGGGATGTTAATCTCTTCTACTATTATTGTATTACGGTCAACTTGTCTTCTTTTTTTTGTCTCATAATATTTGCTTTATACAATTTAGGTACTCCAATGTGAAAGCATAGATATTCATAATTTTTTTTAAAAAATTGAGTATAAATGTGATATACAGTGTTATATTAGTTTCAAGTATAAAACCACAGTGATTTATTCTCTATAGATTATGCTCTGTTAATCAGAAGTGTAGCTCCCATCTATCACACCATCGACTATATTTTCTTCTCTGTTGTGTCTTATAGTCTTATGGCTATTCATTTTATAACTGTATACTGTGTTTTCCCACTCCCCCTCACCTATTTTACCTATCCTCTCTTTCACCTCTTTACTCCACCCCCCCTTGGCAACTGTCTGTCCTGTTCTCTGTATTTATAGGTCTGATTTCTGGAGCTTAGATACTTAGAATAATTAGATTTGCCTCATTGGGTTGGTCCCTTTATTGTTATGTAATGTTCTTCTTTGTCTCTAATTACAGTCCTTGTTTTAAACTCTGTTTTGTCTGATATAATTATTGCTATCTGGCTTTTTCCTCCTTGAATTTGCATGGGATTTTTTTTTCCCATCTGCCCTCACTTTTAGTATGTTGTCTCGTGTCTGATACAAGTCTTTTGAAGGCAGAATATAGCTTGGTCTTATTTTTCTTAATCTATCCTACCTATGTCTTCTGTTTAGAACATTAAACAATTTTACATTTAAAGTAAGTTATTTTTTCTAAAGTTATTATTGATAGTTATTTACTTCTTATCATTTTGATTGTTTTTCTAGTTTTGTTCATTTGTTTTTTTAGTTCTCTGTTCCTTTCCCTTTTTAAAATTTTAAATTCAGTAAGCCACCATATAATACATCATCAGTTTTTGATGTAGTGTTCAGTGATTCATTAGTTGCATATAACACCCAGTGCTTAACACATCATGTGCCTTCCTTAATGCCCATCACCCAGTTACCCCATCCTGCACCCACCTCCCTTTCCACAACTCTCTGTTTGGTTTCCCAGAGTCAAGAGTGTCTCATGGTTTGACTTCCTGATTTCTATCCATTCAGTTTTCCCTTCCTTCACCTATGATCCTCTGCTCTATTCCTTATATTCCACATATGAGTGAAATCACATGATAATTGGTCTTTCTCTTCTTGACTTATTTCACTTAACATAATCCCCTTCACTCCACCCATGTCAATGTAAATGGTAGGTATTCTACCTTTCTGATGGCTGAGTGATATTCCATTGTATATATAAACCACATCTTTATCCATTCATTTGATGATGAAGGACATCTTGGCTCCTTCCACAGTTTTGGCTATTGTGGGTGGACATTGCTTCTATGAACATTGGGGATCAGGTGCCCCTTTTTTTCACTACATCTGTATCTTTAGGGTAAATACCCAGTAGTGGCAATTACCAGATTGTAGGGTAGCTCTATTTTTGATTTATTGAGGAAGCTTCATACTGTTTTTCAGAGTGGTAGTACCAGCTTGCATTCCCACCAATGGTATAAGAGGGTTCCCCTTTCTCCACATCTTCACCACCATGTTTATTGTCCCCTGTCTTGTTGTAATTTTAGCTATTCTCACTGGTGTTGTAAGGTGGGTAATCTCTCATTGTGGTTCTGATTTGTATTTCCCTGATGGCAAGTGATGTGGAGCATTTTTTTTTTCATGTTTGTTGGCCAATTTTTGAAAGTAGACATTGTCCTTCTTTTGGAAAAGTGTCTGTTCATGTCTTCTGCCCAGTTCATAACTGTTTGTTTAGGTGGACTGAGTGTGAGAAATTTCTTGTGTAGATCTTGGATACCAGCTCTTTATCTGTTTATGAAAATATTGCCATTTTTGCAATGTCTTTTTGCAAGTATCTTCTCCTATTCTTGTAGGTTGCCTTTTTCAAGGTCAAGGAAGTTACTCTCTCTGTCTCCTCTAGAATGTTGCTGGATTCCTCTCTCACACTTAGGTCTTCTATCCATCTTGACTTTTTCTTCGTGTATGATATAAGAGAATGGTGCTGTGTTTCATTCTTTGCATGTGGCTGTCCAATTTCCCCAACGCCATTTATTGGCAGAGATTAACTTTTTTTTTCCATTGGATGTTCTTTCCTTTCCTGCCTTCTCAAAGCTTAGTTGACCATAGAGTTGAGGGTTCCTTTCTGAGCTGTTTTTGTTCTGTTCCCATAGATCTACATGTCTGCTTTTGTGCCAATACCATGCTGTCTTGATGATCAGAGATTTGTAATATAGCTTGAAGTTAGGCATTTTAATGCCCCAGTTTTGGTTTTCATTTTCAAACATTTCCCTTGCGATTCAAGGTCTTTTCTGGTTCCATGCAAATTTTTTAGAAGTGTTATGTTCCAGCTCTGTGAAAAATGTTCTCAGCTCTGGCTGAGTGATATTTACCATTGTAATATGAACCACATCTTTATCCATTCATTTGATGAAGGACATCTTGGCTCCTTCCACCAGTTTGGCTATTGTGGACATTGCTGCTATGAACATTGGGGATCAGGTGCCGCTTTTTCACTACACATCTGTATCTTTGGGGTAAATACCCAGTAGTGCCAATTGCTCTGGGTACAGTTCAATCCCCTATTAAAATATTTAATAGGGATTTAATAGGGATTGCACTGAGTATGTAGATTCTCTGGAAAGCCTAGACATTTTTACAATGTTGTTATTCTTCCAATCCATGAGCATGGAATGCCTTTTCATTTCTTTTTGGTCTTAGTTTCTTCTTTCATAAATGTTCTGTTGTTTCTAGAGTACAGATCCTTTACTTCTTTTGGTTTAGATTTATTCCTAGGTATCTTATGGTTTTTTGGTGCTATTGTAAATGGAATGGATTCCTTAATTTCTCTTTCCTCAGTTAAATTGTTAGTGTATAGAAATGCAGCTGATTTCTATGGCAGTGATTTTACCACACTCTGCCACAATGCTGAATTGCTATATATGTTCTAGTACTTTGGCAGTGGACTCTTTCAGGTTTTCCATATACAAATATCATGTCAACTGAGAAGAGAGAGAGTTTGACATCTTTGCTAATTTTAATGCCTTTTATTTTTCGTTTTGTTGTCTCATTGCTGAGAACTAGACTTCTAGTGTGCGGTTGTTGTGAACAATAGTGGTGAGAGTGGGCATCCCTATCATGTTCCTGAAATTAAGGGAAAATATCTCAGGTTTTCCCCATTTAGAGTGATATTTTTTTCTATGAGCTTTTCATATATGCCTTTTATGATGATATTGAGATATGCACCCTCTATCGCTACACTGCAGAGAGTTTTAAATCAAAAAAAGAATGCTGTATTTCATCAGATGCTTTTTCTGCATCAATTGAGTGGATCATATGGTTCTTGTCTTTTTTGTTAATGTGATATATCACGTGATTGATGTGTGAATGTTGAACCAAACTGGAGTGCGCAGGAATAATCCCCATCTGTCATGTGAATAATCCTTTTAACATAATGTTGGATCCTATTGGCTCATACTTTGGCACTAAGAATTTTTGTCATCCATGTTCATCAGGGATATCGGTCTTAATTTCTTTTTGATAGGGTCTTTGCCTCTTTGGTTTTGGGATCAAGGTAATGTTTGGCTTCCTAGAAGACCATTTGGAAGTTTTCCTTCCATTTTCAGTTCTTTTGAAATGGCTTCAGTAGAAGAGGTCAATAATATCTTTAAATGTTTGGGTAGAATTTCCCTGGGAAGCCATCTGGTCCTGGGCTTGTTTGTGGGGAGATTTTTGATTACTAACTGCTACTGCTTTAATTTACTTGACTTATTTCACTCAGCAGAATCTCTTCCAGTCCTGTCCAATGTTGCTACAAAAGTTGGGTATTCATCCTTTCTGATGGAGGCATAATACTCCATAGTGTATATGGACACATATCTTCCTTATCCATTCCTTCCTCCATTGAAGGGCAATCTTGGGTTCTTTCCCACAGTTTGGCGACCATGGCCATTGCTTGCTATAAACATTGGGGTACAGATGGCCCTTCTTTTTCACTACATCTGTATCTTTTTGGGGTAAATACCCAGTGGTGCAATGGCAGGGTCATTGGGAAGTTCTATTTTTAATTTCTTGAGGAATCTCCACACTGTTCTCCAAAGAGGGCTGCACCAACTTGCATTCCCACCAACAGTGGAAGAGGCTTCCTCTTTCTCCACAACCCCTCCAAACACATGTTATTTCCTGTCTTGCTAATTTTGGCCATTCTAACTGGTGTAAGGTGATATCTCAATATGATTTTTAATTGAATCTCCCTGATGACTAGTGATGATGAACATTTTTTCATGTGTCTGATAGCCATTTGTATGTCTTCATTGGAGAAGTGTCTGTTCATATCTTCTGCCCATTTTTTATATGATTGTCTGTTTTGTGTGTGTTGAGTTTGAGGAGTTTATTATAGATCCTGGATATCAACCCTTTGTGTCCTGTATTTACTGTCTTTTGCAAATATCTTCTCCCATTCCGTGGGTTGCCTCTTTGTTTTCTTGACTGTTTCAAAAGCAGAAGCTTTTGATTTTGATGAAGTCCCTGAAGTTAATCTTCACTTTTGTTTCATTTGCCTTTGGAGACGTATCTTGAAAGAAGTTGCTGTGGCTGATATCGAAGAGATTACTGCCTATGTTCTCCTCTAGGATTCTGGTGGATTCCTGTCTCACATTGAGGTCTTTTATCCATTTTGAGTTTATCTTTGTGTACAGTGTAAGAGAATGGTTGAGTTTCATTCTTCTACATATAGCTGTCCAGTTTTCCCAGCACCATTTATTGAAGAGACTGTCTTTTTTTCATCCCAAAGATTTTGAACAGTTTGGTGCTTTTCCTTTTCATTTGTTTTCATGAATTTTTAAAAATTCTTTAATTTCCTGTTTTATTCATTCCTTCTTCAGTATGAAGCTCTTTAGCCTCCATTTATTTGAGTTCTTTCCGATTTTCTCTTGTGATTGCATTCCAGTTTCAAAGCAGTGTGGTCTGAAAATATGCAGTGAATGATCCCAGTCTTTCAATATTGATTGAGGCCTGATTTGTGACCCAGGATGTGATCTATTCTGCAAAACGTTACATGTGTACTAGAGAAGAATGTGTATTCTGTTGCTTGGGCTGGAATGTTCTAAATATATCTGTGAAGTCCATCTGGTTGAGTGCGTCATTCAAAGCCCTTATTTCCTTGGTGATCTTTTGCTTAGATGATCTCTCCATTTCAGTGAAGGGAACTGTTGAAGTCCCCTACTATTACTATTACTGTATTATTATTGATGTGTTTCTTTGATTTTGTTATTAATTGGCTTATGTAAGTGGCTGCTCCCATGTTAGGAGCATAAATATTTACAATTGTTAGATCTTCTTCTTGGATAGTCCATTTAATTGCGATGCAGTGTCTTTCCTCATTTCTTATTGCAATGTTTGGTTTAAAATCTAATTTTTCAGGACTCCTGGTGGCTCATTCGGTTGAGTGTCTGCCTTCCCATCAGATCATGATCCCAGGGTCCTGGTATGGACCCCTGCTTTGGGCTCTCTGCTTGGCAGGGAGCCTGATTCTCCCTCTCCCCCTGTCTTCTGCTCTGCCTGCTTGTGCCTTCTCTCCATCTCTCTGTCAAATAAATAAGGGCATATGTTATCATGAGCACGTGGTGTTGTACTTAACTAATGAATCATAGAACACTACATCAAAAAACTAATTATGTGCTATCAGTGGCTAACTTTGACATAGTAAAAAAAAAATTAAAAAAATTCAAAAGTGGAAAAATATAACTTGTCTGATATAAGGTTTGCCATCCCAGCTTTCTTTTGATGTTCATTAGCCTGAGAAATGATATTCCACCCCTTCATTGTAAATCTGGAGATGTCTTTGGGTCTAAAGTGAATCCCTTGTGGACAGTATATTTATAGATCTTGCTTTTTTATTTGGGGTGGAAGAGAATATGATCAGGTAGGTGAATAGAACAGAGCCATACACTAGATTTTGGGTGTATTTTGGTCTGTTAGAAGAAACTGCATCTCAAATTTTTTAATGAAAGAAAACTTACACACACACCACACTCACACACACACAAGGTTAAATACAAGGAAGGGATAGAATATGACTGTAAAAATGTAAATTAAAAAAGATTATAAAAACGGAATTGATAAGTTGGTTGAAAATGAAGGAAGAAAAATTAAAAAAAAGAAAATTAAAAAAAATAAAAGTTTGAAAGAGTAAGCAATCATGAGAAAAAAAGCCATGAATTCTGTGTGTTTTAGTCCACTAGCACTGCAGCTTTGCAATTCTCCTTGCTTGGTAAATCTTGACTGGATGTTCTTGCTGACCTTCTGAGGGAGGGGCCTGTTGCATTCTCAATGCCTTTGCCCAAGGTGGAGTTATACCACTTTTACCAGGGACCAGGCTCAGTAATCTGCTCTGATTTACTCTCTGTAGCTTTTGTTCCCTGACAGCTTTCCATGCAGCTTTAGAGATGGTAGCCTTGCCATCTCTTGCCCCGGAGCTCAGAACTTGGGGTCCCACTCCTCAGTGAGTGCTCAGAGAAAAGCAGTCAGTCACTCCTGTCTTCCTGGTCTCTGACCACACTCTGTGCTCACCTGGTGTGTGACTGAGCATTTCTGTCTCAGACACACAACCCTGTTTTGAGTCTCCAAACCTTGCAGACTTCTGTGGTGTGCTCCCATACTGCTTGTCCTGGGGAAGGATGGGGGTTTCCCCTGTTCTGCTGTTTATTGGGCCCCTGCTTGAAGAGCAGTGGCCTGACTATGCTGCAGATCGTGGTTTATGGCAATCCTGAGGTGAGAGCCCACTTCTGGGCTCACTCTTTGCAGCCGCTTCCCCACTTTGATACCTGGGAGCTCTGCAATAGTCAGGCATTCCCAGTCTTTCTGTGATCCTGAGGATTCTGAGACCACTGCCCCAGCAAATGTTCCACCCTTTGCTTAGCCACCAGAGTTGTGCCCCTTACCAAGCAGACTTCTAGAAGTTCTGATTTTGTGCTCCTCTGCTCTATCACTTGGTGGTAGCCATCTGATGGAGGCTCCCACCCTCTGTGGTCTGTCTTCTTATATATCACTTCGGATTCACTTCTCCACACTTCCTGTCTTGCAGAAAGTGGTCACTTTTCTGTTCCTAGAGTTGCAGCTATTCTTTTCTTCAATCTCTGGTTGAGTTCTCAGGTGTTCGGAATGGTTTAGGAGCTATCTAGGTGAATTTCTGGGACCAGATAAAAAGGTCTCCTACTCCTTCAGCATCTTGGACTTTCCTCTGAAATTTTAAATATATGTCATGGTCTGGACACTTGTGGGTTCATCTTATTTGGTACTATCTGTGCTTCATGAACTTGGATGTCTATTTCCTTCCTTAGGTTAGGGAAGTTTTCACCTATTAGTTCTCTAAATACACTTTCTGCTATTTTCTCTGTCTCATTTCCTTCTTGGACCCCTATAATGTGAATGTATGTTTGCTTAATGTTGTTCAAGAGAGCCTTTAAACTGTCCTTATTTTTTATATTATTTTTATTTTTTAAAATTCTTATATCTTTTTGCTGTTCAGCTTGGGTGTTTTGCATCCACTAATCTATTGTTGATTTCTTTTTGTTTATTGTTCATTTCAGTTCTTGTATTCTTGAACTCTGTTTTCTTTTAAAATATATATATTCTATTTCTCTATTGAAGGTCTCATTGAGTTGTTCCACTCTTCTCTCCAGCCCAGTGAACATCTTTACTATCATTACTATAAAGTCTTTATCAGGTATATTGCTTACTATTTCATTGAGTTCTTTTTTTTTTTTTTTTTGTTAGAAGATTTTATTTTATTTATGTGTGTGTGTGTGTGTGTGAAAGAGAGAGAGAGAGAGAGAGAGAGAGAGAGAGAGAACATGCCCAGGCAGTGGGGAGGGCAGAGGGAGTGGGAGGAGCAGACTCTCCACTGAGCAGGGAGCCCCACTTGGGACTATCTGGAGACCCTGGGATCATGACTTGAGCTGAAGGCAGACACTTAACTGACTGAGCCACCCAGATGCTCCAATTTCATTGTTTTTTTTTCAAGGTTTTGTTTTGTTCTTTCTTTTAGAACACATTCCTCTATGTCCTCATGTCACTTAACTTTGTGTTTGTTTCTTTGAGTTTGGAGGAGCAGCTACTTCTAAACTTGCAGAAATTGTCTTGTGTTTATTTGTCTCCTGTGTATGTGTGTACTTGGTGACTTTTGTAGGCTGAAAGTCATGGATTACTTCAAGCTATGGATGGCATGGACTGGAGGTCACAGATCACTTTATGCTGGAGCTGCCCTGGTCAGATGACTGGAGCTAAAGTGGGCTTCAGCTGGGGAAGTCTTGAGGTTCTCTATGAAGAGAGAACACTGAGAAGACTGCTGCATCTTAAGTGAGCGCAGATTAGGAGAGTCCCAAGACTAAATGTGCAGAGGGCATTCTGTCAGGATGGTTGAAAGTAACATGGATGCAAGCTGGAGGTCCTGGGGCTCTCTATGGAGAGGGCGTTCTGATAGGAAGCTGAAGCTGAAGTGGGTCCCGGCTGGGGTATTCTGGGGTACCCAGTGTGGAGAGAATCCTGGTGTGGTGGCTAGAGGTGAGGCAGGGTTCAGGACAGCAGGTCCCTGGTGTGTCCTTGCAGCAGGTGTCCTGGCTAGACAACAAACGCTTAAGTGAGTGCAAGCTAGGGGCTCCTGAGGCTCTACACAAAGAAGGCACCTTAGCAGGATAGCTGAAGGTGAAGTGGGTGTAAGCCATGGTGTTCCAATACTCTGCTCAGAGGGTTCCCTGGTAGGGTGGCTGGAGTTGAGACAGGGTATAGGTTGGGGTGTCCTCGGTCACTATGATGGGGTGCCCTAGAAGGATAGCAGCAGTAAGAAAAGTGGGTGTGAGCTGGAGTGGTCTTGGGGTTCTTTGCATAAAGGGTACCATGGCAGGACAGCTCAAACTGAAGTTAGGTGTGGGCCAGTGTTGTCTCTGGTCTCTCTGTGCAGATAGTACACTGGCAGAATAGCTGAAGTCAAATGTAGACATTAGATAGAATGTCCAGAGGGTCCCTACACTGAGGGTGCCATGGCAAGATAACTGAAGCTGAAGTGGGTATAAGCCTGGTGCCTTGGGGTGCTCAGCTCGGGGTGGGGGTGCCCCTCTGAGGGGTTTGGAGCTAAAGTAGGCATTAGCTTGGAGGTCCCTGTGTGTTGTTCACTGGGGGTCCCCTAGCCAGCCATCTAAAGTTGCAGTGGTCTGGGCAAGGATTATTCAAGGGTGTTTTGAACTTCTGTCACCTTGGTGCAGCTGCTGGAACTATAGTCAGCAGGAGTGTCCTGGTGTGTACCACCTTGGGGTTGCTTTAGTGGGATGGCTAGTGCTGTTATTGGATAGGGGTACAGTGCACTCTGAGACAGCAGGCTGGCTGTGGCATCCAGACCCTGCTTTGGTCTGCACTCTCAAGGTAGAGGGATAGTGTAAACTATGGCACTTGCTAGCTCCTCCAATCCAGAGATAGTTCCAGCAGCTCCCTTGCCACTCGATGAAGTTCTGATGTTGGCTCTATTGGCTCTGAGTACTAGTTTCTCTTTTAAAATGTATTTTTTTAAGATTTTATATATTTATTTGACACAGAGAGAGATCACACATAGGCAGAGAGGCAGGCAGAGAGTGAGAGGGAAGCAGGCTCTTTGCTGAGTAGAGAGCCCAATGTAGGGCTTGATCCCAGGACCCTGAGATCATGACCTGAGTGGAAGGCAGAGGCTTTAACCCATTGAGCCACCCAGGTGCCCAACTAGTTGCTTTTTTAAACTCTGGCTGTTTTACTGTTCCCCAGGGCAGATAAATGCACTTCCACTCCCTCAGTATGATCCCTCTTCACTGTACTTTGCAACATCAGTAGTGGAAGTTTCCTTTCTTACTGTATATTTGTCTCTTCCCTCTGGCTATTCTCTCTTACCCTTCAATCTTTAGTTATGCAGAAGGTATTAAGTCAGCCCTTGGTTATTTTTTAGGAGGAGGTGAGTTCAGGATCTTAGTATATCACCATCATGGACAGTAATCCCCCTTTATATTTTACCATTTGTAATTTATTTATACTACAGTCACTGGACTTTTTACCCATATTTAAATCATCCAAGTTACAGAGACATAGGGGCAAAGAATTTGGGAAAGAGAAATTAACCTGGGAAGCATTATAGAATTAATGACATCATCCCTGGAAAATTTCATGGCAATACCCTCTATGCTGCTGAACAAAAGGTGTTTGGTGATTTCATAAACTCACCACCCAATTCAGTGCCTTTAATAAAGTTGCAGATGAAGAATTATGTTGACTTCTTAAGACAACACGTTTTATTCTGTTAAGCTGAGATGAAACATATAAACCTAATATTTTATGACTCTCATCATGAAAGTGGGTGTTTCATATTAGAAAATGAATTAGAGTCTCTGAATTAATTTGTGAGATTTGGAAATTTTATTACTGTTAGTACTGGTGAAATGTGTGTCCTGGAGTGATAATTAACTTTTTAAAGCAGCAATATCTTACATGAAGCTATTAGTTTAAAAACTCTAAGCTTCTACTTATAATATAATTTATTAATGATCTAAATTATTCTAAAATGAGACAGTCACAATACAAAACATGGAACTGTGAGTGCAATCAATGTGGTGTAGTCAGAATCAGTTGCATCTGTAAGGAACAAGCAGAGAAGAAAGAGGAAGAATGAAGATGGATTAGAAAGAGACTAGGAGAATAAAAGAAGAGATAAGTAAAGGGAGAAGAAAATCCTAAAAGACAAATAGGGAGGATTTCATAGCTTTTTATAAATATAAAATTGAAGTTTATGATATAAGAACCTTTCTAATTTATCTAACACTCTATCACCTGCCGAAAATAGTGGCTGGCATATAGAAAAGCCCAGGAAATATTTGATGAATGAATTTCCTAGAAATAGGTAATGAATTGTTCATAGAAGAAACAAAACAGTAGTCCTTAGAAATACATAGAGAAATTGATTTAATAGTATATTCTCCACAAACTTGTACTTCCTGGTGATAACCCAGTTATATATATACATAAAAAGTGGGTATTTAGCTGCATGAAGAAATTTTCACTCTTTCTGTTACAAACATTTCAGATTACCATGTATCATTGATGAGGAAATCCTGATGACCTGAGAGAGCTTGTTTGGAGAAAAAGACCCTGCACTTGTTTCTCTACCTTTTCAGAAAACCCTGGTGACTTTGTGAAGCTTCAGGAGTTCATCAGAAGCCAAGTCTCCACAGAGTTTGCTCTCCTTCCTCTTGGAGATGTAACATTTTTCAGTCATTCAGGGTCTGGGGAGACCCATCTTTAAACAGGAAATATAGATACATATTAAACAAATAAGATGATCAGAATGATAAGTTTGTATAGAAGTGGGAAAGAACTTTGAAAGAATCTTGTTCATTTACTTCATTCTGCCAGTGGAGAACCAACCCTGTGAGGGTAAACAGCTAGCCAGTGTGTTCACAGTCTTACATTCACAGGGCCAGAACTAGAAGTCAACCCAACTTCCAGTACAATCATCTTCCCCAGTAATGCTCTATACCTGCTTAGTAGAGTCATGAAAAAACTAGAATTATTTATATTTGATAGTATCACTCTAACCTAATTAGAAGAGCCCTGATCCTCGAGTTTTTAAAATCCCATTTAAAATAATATTGGCTTCCCTTCCGGAAAGATGATTTTGTTTTGTTTTGTTTTGTTTTGCCAGTGGGAATTTCTCTTGCTAACCCCCTTTTCCTATTTCTTCACACAACCTGGTCAGTCCTTGAACAGTTCCATCTCAGAACTTGTAGCTCTCTGCTTCTCTGTACCATCTCCTGGTATGGCGCCAGAAGATTCCTGACTCAGAATAGTCTCAAATGTGGAGAAAAATAATACTGAAGGGAGGGAACCACACCAGAATCCTGGAGATAAAGGATCAAAATTTCCTTCCTCTTGCTTAAAACAGGATTTAGTTCTCAAATAGGGCAGGAATAATTGAGGCCAGATGTCTGTTTTACACAGTTAAAAAGTTTAAAATGAGGTGGAGGGCATTAAAATCAGAAGCACATGAATCTTGGAAAATCTTCACATTATGGAGACAGACATATCAAAAGTTTTTGTGTGTAGAATTGATTTGATAAGACAATGCAATGATTGAAATTTGAGAATAAGAGAGTGATGGTGTAAAATAAAAGGATGAAAGTATTTTCATTAAGAGAAAACTTCTGACACAAATATTTTACTGAAGAGTAGAAACTAAAGAGGAATTGAGAGGAATAGAAAGAGGGACCAACGATGACAGGTGCAATTTTTTGTGGGGTATGAATACATTTCTTTATTAGGATGCTCACAGGAATGACACACTAGCACTATCCTTCTGATGTGATAAAGAATACATAAATCTGACCTACATCATGGCAGGCAACAAGGTAAGGGCTCTCAGAGTTGTCCACTGGAGACCTCCCCATCCACCAGAGAGGATGTTTCCTCGATTCCAGCATCTTTGCTGTAGCTTCCAGTCAGGTCTCCATGACTTGCCCAGACTTCATTCCAGCATCAGCTAACCCTCTTTTTCCTAGCCACTCTGGACTCCTTCAAGACCTATGTCAGCTCCCTCATGTCTAACTTGTCCAGGCAGCCTCTGGAATTCTGCAGCACATCTCTTTGGTATGCTGCTGCTGTGCCACCCTCAGGGGCATGTTTGGGACTTGGGGGAGAGGGAAAATAACATCACATTACCAAATCAGGCATTTGGGGTATATTGGCAATGACACTTGGACATATACCTAACAACCTCACAGAATACAATGAACAACCTCACAGAATACAAATAATACATAATCCCCCAGAGAGCAACCACATATGGGATGATTCGTGTTTCAGGCACAAGGGATACCAAGTGAATGGTATTTACATCCATCATGTCCTACATAAAACAGGAAGTTAGCACCTGAACGTTGGAACCAGATCTGTGTCCTGCCTCTTCCTTGTCTTTCAAAGGTGTCAACACTTTGTTTGCCACTGTTTTCAGCATTAGATCATTTTATAAAAGGCAGAGAGAGTAGAATGGGTGATTGGTGTAGGGTGGTGGATTAATATATGGATAACAACCTATAAAACAGAAGAAGAATAATACAAAAATGCAACACCCAGATTTAATACTAGAATATGACAAGAGAAGGTAGCTAGAGAAACTAATGCAAATACAGGATATGATTCACAATGCCAAGGGAAGGACTCAGTGAAGAGTGTGGCAGAGCCAACTGGTTGAGACTAAGAGCCTTTCAGTGGACTGCTAAATGGACAGGATCTGGTGCTTCAGCTGAGAGCCTTCTTTGATGGTGACAGAGCAGGCAACGACCGGCTCGGAAACCCTGCTGACCTACCCCATAGCATGCTTGGAGTGCACAATCACCTAGGGACCATTTTTATCCTTACACAGCAGCAGAAGTTGCAGGATGATCTCCAGGGGCTCAGCATCTGTATCCATCATGATGAACACAGAGACAACACTGTTGAGAGGTTTGGTGCCTTCATTGGTTCCTTTCCAAAGCTGCTTTTAGTTACATGACTGCTGACAAGTTCCAGCAGTTTTTTGGTGAGGTGGACATCTGCAAGGGAGTAGACCTTCAGATTTACATCACCCTCAGTCATATCTGCATTTCTGTAGTCCTGCCACCCCTCAGAGCAAGGGGACTTAGGAGGATCGAACCTGCGTTGACCAGGTCACATGGGAGGAATTGCACAGGTGCAGTTTTATAATAAAAAGCATCTTTCCTATATGCCTGTTCAGCAACAGGATGGACATTTTTAGAAGAAGAGAAATTCTAAAATTTCTGTGCATAATTTCTGTGCATAATCTTTTCTCAAGACAAAACTGTACAAAAGATTCTTCAAAATGGGAAATAATTAGCTACACAGGAGAGTGATCAACAGTTGTTACAGAGAAGTCTAATATTGAGCCCAGTATTAGCTTCTCTTGGGGGACTCTTTGAGTCACATTGACTTCCCCATGAGAGAAATAGTGAAAGAGAAATTGCATGGTAATGAGACAGAGGGGAGGAGGGATGGTTTGTAGGCAGTATGTTGGTTTGTGTAAAAGTATCCTTATATTGGTTATGTGATCTTTGAGATGAAATGCTTAGAAGAACTGAGCTAGGGAATGAGGGTGTGAAAACATATCCTGAGTGTACAGACATACCTTCACTCATGTACCAAACTGGAAAAAATAGATGTAAAACCCTTGATATTTAGAGATAATTTTTTTAAAAAGATTTATTTATTTATTTGAGATAGAGACATGAGAGAGCATGAGAGAGGAAAAGGTCAGAGGGAGAAGCAGACTCCTCACGGAGCTGGGAAACCAATGTGGGCCTCAATCCTGGGACTCCAGGATCAAGAGCTGAGCCGAAGGCAGTTGCTTAACCAACTGAGCCACCCAGGTGCCCTGTAGATATGATTCTTAAGACTGACAGTGGGAGAATATATTGATCATTTTCCTCTTATCAGTCATAGCCTATGTTAACCTGTATATATTTACCTGTGGTCCCAAACTTTGGAGAGTTGAGGATGAAGGTCTTCTTGAATGCTTTCAATACTTATTTTTCCTGAGTTGAGCCATACAAGTAAAATTTGTATGTAATTAGATCAAGTTCTTATGAAATCAAGGGAAAGATATAAAAACAAAAGAAAATGTAGGGAGTTAGAGTTGTTTCTAAGTGGAGCACGTTTACCTGAAGGAGATACTCATTCAAAGGACCTATGATAAGGCTTTGAAACAAGCCTAGTGTATCTCTGTAAAAGTAAGGCTTTCTTGATTATTGATGTGCAAATATAAAGAACAAGATCTCCAGGCTATCATGGGGCTCCAAAGTGTGAAGGATCTATCTTTGTTTAGAACTGCATTTATTTAGACCTGTATTTTATTTTCTTGGGTCAGAAACAAGTAAGAATCTTAATTTTCTAATTACAGAATGAAGTTTCAAATTAATTTTCAAAATGTATTGACATTGAACCTAATGATTCATAGACCTGTACCCCTGGGGCTAATATATGTTTATTATAAAATTAAAAAATTATAAAAAAAGTATTGACATTGCAAAATGTATAAACAAGGATACAAACTGGAGAATACTGCGGGATGATAAAAAATAAATAGGTAAGTATGGTCACTTGCATTAATCCTAGTATATATCAGATGATATATTTATTTGCCAAGAAGAAGCAGAACTACTCTAAGATAAGAGGAAAATTTCTCCTGTTGCTTCCCAGCCCTCCAAAAGCTCTTCTGCTACACAGTGACCCATAAAATCATTCTATCATGTCAGTGTGCTGCTGTCCCGATATACCAGTGTTCTAAGTCAGACCCTGGATACCAGGAAGAACAACAGATTAAGATGAATGAGCAGCATCTAGGTAGAAATAAAGTCCTGAGGAGTTGGTCAGGTCAATCGACATAGAGCAAGCTGTGATCTGAGAGGGATCCTCTAAGGAATGGATCTTGGGTTTGCTCGGTAACAGAAAAGGCTGCTGGGTCAAGAGGAGCAGGCATTGCTAATGTAGAGTTTATGAGACCTAGAAGTATTAGAGAGGATGGAGACCACGAATTTATTTGTTGCCGCAGCTGTGATTGGCCAAAGCTTTGAATTGGCTTGAGTCTACAAAAGGTACTCATTAGTAGATTTTACTGTAGAGTATTCAGGACACAGAGACAGAGAAAATTAACTGAGAAAAGGAGAATGAAAAGAACGGAAGTACTGTATTCCTATGACCTTTGGCTGAATGTATAAAGAAAGCTCAAACAGTATTCAAGAAACTATTCACATTATTTGTTTTTTACTCTTTGTTGGTTTTATTCATTTATTTAATGATAAGCATTTATTGAGCATTTTCTGTAGAGTTGTTACCCATTAATGTTATAGTAGTAGCTATGATGGACCCAACCCCTTCCTCACATGGAACTTCAACTCTAATGAAGAAGACCTACATCAAATAAGAAATTATTATAATTCATTATTACTTTATTAATTATTATTATTGATATTACCAAAAGTTGCATTAGGGAGTGGTATAATATATACAATGGAAGGAGTTCTTCTGGACCCAGGATTTTGGAAGTGTTTCTTGATAAAAGGATGTTGAGGGGAAAAAACCCATCTACTGAGACAAGATGGCGGGGAAGTAGGAGGAGGCGCCCTTTCAACCTGTACCCTAAAGTGAGCTGATTACCTTCCAAAAAACTCCGATCACCCACGAAATCAGCCTGAGATCAGAATTATATATGTTTGGATCTCTACCGGAGCAGAAGATGCCAGTGGGCAGGTAAAGTGGAGTGGGAAAGTCAGACTGATATCAGAAGATAAACCAAAGGGGGAGGGAGCCACCAGAGGCAACCCACTGGAAAGTAATATCCCAATACGAGAGTGCTCTGCATCTGGGGACCAGCATTAACTCGGGAGTCTGGTAGAAAGCACTCAAAAAGAGCAAAGGATGGCCCGGGGGAAATTGCGGGAATCGGGGTGTTAGGGTTAAGTCCCCAGACCAGGACAGCCACCTCTGGTGAAGAGCCAGAGAGAGCGGCGAGCAGAGAAACCAGGTCTTGGTCCCTGAACCACCAGCGTGCATGAGAGTATGTGGCGCCCTGCTCCCGTGAAGGGCTGGGGGCCTCACCAGCCAACAGAAGCACAGACTTTTTGCAGATCCCATGCGAGTGCGCTGCCATGCCATCAGAGTTTGAGTTGTGCCCCACACCCTCTCCTGAGAGCTTGCACACAGGCGCCAGCCTGGTGCTCTCAGACCAGAAAGACCAGGCACTCCCAGCCCAGGCCAGCAGGAAAATCTCAGTGTGCGATCACTGCTTGGAACCTCTCTGGCAGTTTGGAGCTGCCCAGACAGCTGCCACTGCTGTGGTTTTGGGTACAAGCAAAAAACCTGAATCCCCAGGGACCGCGACTGGGAACCTGCTCTGCCAGTGGCCAAGAGGGGATTTTTTGGGGCTCTGCAGCCAGACTGAGGCTTCTCTCTGAGAGGGAGGTCAGGGTGCAGTTTGCTTTCCTTTAAACCTACAAAACCCATCAAAAGTGGTCAAGGCGAGAGAGAAAAACCAAAGTGAACAAATATAAAAGCTTCCAGAGAACAAAAGCCTGAAAATAACAGTTTCCTCGGAGCCCACCCACTTGAGGGGGGCAGGAGGACTTTACTCAGAGAACACCATTGACTGAAAACCCACGTGGCAGGCCCCTCCCCCAGAAAACCAACCAGGAAAGGAAAAAAAAAAAAAGAAAAAAGACAAGAGAACAACCACTACTATTTCATAGGACAATTTTTATTAATTTGTTCCCACTATTCTGGCTCATTTTTTTATATAGATAATTTTTTATTATTATATAGATAATTTTTTAACCTATTTACCATCACAGTGAGATGTCCAGTACATCAAATTCCATAATAACCTTCTAACCTGAACTTTTTGATACATACATCTGTGTTTTCCTTTTGCATTTCTATTTTTTAAATTTCTTTTTTAAAAAATTTAGTTTAGTTTAGTCTAGTTTATTCCTTTTTTTAATTTTTATTTTCTAATATTCATATAGAGTTAAAATTCAAGGTAATCCCCTTTCCCCAATCAATGCCACCCCTATAGGTAAACCAATTCCTAATCCCCCTTTATCTTAGGAAAGTTGAGTCCTTTAACAAAGATATCAAGATACATCCAGGAAGAATCAAAACAACCTTCTTCACCCACACCGAGAATTTACAACCACTCTCCCATCTTTTTCCTCCACCAGTATTTCTGTGTTTTTGTGTTTGTCCTGATAGTATATAAATATTACACTCGGGGTTCTTTGTGACGAGGTTCTTCCTTTATTGGCATATATATATATATATATATATATATATATATATGCAAATATATATATATTTTTTTCTCTTGTCATATACTTTTATCAGCCTTTTTTTTTTTTGTCTGTTTTTGTTTGTATAATTCATAAATCTTACCTTGGGGCCCATTTGGGCTGAACCTTCTCTTTTATCTGACCAATCATTCCTATCTCTCTCTCTCTCTCTCTTTTTTTTCTTTTCCTTTTCTTTTTCCTCTCATTTGGGTGGGGAACCCTGATTTCTCAGAAGTGTTCCATGGTGGACCTTGACTGCACCATGGTTGATACATCCAGCTACACCCGTTCAGCCATCTCTCACCAAAATGACTAGGAGGAGGAATGCCCAACAGAAGAAAAATACAGAGGATGGACCTTCTGCAACAGAGCTAATGGCTATCAACATAGACAATATATCAGAAAGAGAATTCAGGCTAACAATTATCCAGGCAATAGCTAGGTTGGAGAAAGCCATGGATGACGAAACGGAATTGATTAGGGCCGAACTGAAAACGACCAGAGATCATGTTTTCAATATTAGGGAAGAGCTGAAAGCTACCAGGGATGAGTTTCAAAATGCTCTCGATGAGTTCCCATCTAATCTAAATTCTCTCAAAGCTAGAGTAACTGAGACAGAAGATAGAATTAGTGATCTGGAGGACAAACAGATAGAGAGAAAGGATCTGGAGGAAGCCTGGAACAAACAGCTTAGAAGCCACAAAAACAGAATCAGGGAAATAAATGATGCCATGAAACGTTCCAGCATCAGAATTATTGGAATCCCTGGAGGGGAGGAGAAAGAAAGAAGTCTAGAAGATATAGTAGAACAAGTCCTTCATGAAAATTTTCCCAATCTCGTGAATGGAACCGGCATTCATGTATTAGAGGCTGAATGGTCTCCACCCAAAATTATACATTCCAAAAAAAATCACGACACCTGATAGTCAAATTGAGGAATTATAATTTTAGGTATAATCTCTTGAAAGCCACTAGGGCAAAGAGGCTCCTTACTTACAGAGGAAAGCCCATCAGAATAACGTCAGACCTGTCCACAGAGACCTGACAAGTCAGAAAAGTCTGGCAAGATATATTCAGGGCACTAAATGAGATGAACATGCAGCCAAGAATACTTTATCCAGCAAGACTGACATTCAAAATGGATGGAGAGATAAAGAGTTTCCAAGACCGGCAAGGCTTAAAAGACTCTGCAACCACCAAGCTGACACTGCAGGAAATATTAAGGGGGGTTCTATAAAAGAGGAAAAATCATAAGAATAGCATTGAACAGAAATATAGAGACAATCTACACAAAGAAAGACTTCAAAGATAACTCGATGTCAATAAAAACGTATCTATCAATATTCACTCTCAATGTGAATGGCCTAAATGTGCCCATAAAATGGCACAGGGTTGAAGATTGGATAAAATGACAGGACCCATCCATATGTTGTCTACAAGAGACCCATTTGGAACCTAAAGATACATCCAGCCTGAAAGTGAAGGGATGGAGAAGCATTTTTCATGCCAATGGGCCTCAAAAGAAGGCTGGGGTAGTGATTCTCATATCAAATAAATTGGATTTTAAACTAAAGACTGTAGTCAGAGATACAGAAGGACACTACATAATCCTTAAAGGGACTATCCACCAAGATGATCTAACAATTGTAAATATCTATGCCCCCAATATGGGAGCAGCCAATTACTTAAGAAAACTGTTAATCAAGATAAAGAGTCATATTGATATGAATACACTAATCATAGGAGATCTTAACACACCTCTCTCAGAAATAGACAGATCATCGAAGCAGAAAATCAATAAAATAAACAAGAGCATTGAATCACACATTGGGCCAAATGGACCTCATAGATATATACAGAGCATTCCACCCTAAAACAACAGAATACTCATTCTTCTCAAGTGCACATGGAACCTTCTCAAGAATAGACCACATACTGAGTCACAAACCAGGACTCACAGATACCAAAAGCATGAGATGATTCCCTGCATATTCTCAGATCACAATGCTTTGAAACTGGAGCTCAATCACAAGGAAAAGTTCAGAAGGAACTAAAACACCTGGAAGCTAAAGACCACCTTGCTTCAGAACGCTTGGATCAACCAGGAGATCAAAGAAGAACTGAAACAATTCATGGAAACCAATGAGAATGAAAGCACTTCGGTCCAAAACCTATGGGATACAGCAAAGGCGGTCCTAAGGGGGAAATACTTAGCCATCTAAGCCTCCCTCAAAAAAATTGAAATATCCAGAACATAGCAGCTGTCTCTACACCTTAAAGAACTGGAGAATCAACAACAAATCAAACCAACTCCACACATAAGAAGGGAAATCATCAATATTAGAGATGAGATCAATGACGTAGAAACCAGACAAAAAGTAGAACATATCAATGAAACTAGAAGCAGGTTTTTTTAAAGAATCAGTAAGAGTGATAAACCATTGGCCACCATAATCCAAAAGAAAAGAGAGAAATCCCAAATTCATAAAATTATGAATGAAAAGGGAGAGATCACAACTAAAACCAAGGAAGTAGAAACAATAATCAGAAGTTATTATCAACAGTTATATGCAAATAAGCTTAGCAACCTAGATGAAATGGATGCATTCCTGGAAAACCATAAACTCTCATAATTGAACCAGGAAGAAATTGACAACCTGAATAGACCAATATCTAGTAATGAGATTGAAGCAGTGATCAAAAAACAAGAGCCCAGGACCTGACAGATTCCCTAGGGAATTCTACCAAACTTTCAAAGAAGAAATAACACCTATTCCCTTGAAACTGTTTCAAAAAATTGAAGCAGAAGTAAAACTTCCAGACTCTTTCTATGAAGCCAGCATTACCCTGATACCCAAACCAGGCAAAGACCCTACCAAAAAGGAGAATTTCAGACCAATATCACTGATGAATATAGATGCTAAAATTCTCAACAAGATCCTAGCAAACAGGATCCAACAGCACATTAAAAAGATTATCTACCATGACCAGGTGGAATTCATCCCTGGGCTACAAGGATGGTTCAACATTGGCAAATCAATCAATGTGATACAGCAAATTAATATGTGAAGAGAGAAGAACCACGTGGTTCTCTCAATTGATGCAGAAAAACCATTTGAGAAAATCCAGCATCCCTTCCTGAAAAACGCTTCAAAGTATAGGGATACAGGGAACAGTCCTGAACTTCATCAAATCTATGTATGAAAGACCCACAGCAAATATCATCCTCAATGGGAAAAAGCTGGCAGCTTTTGAGATCAGGAACAAGACAAGAATGCCCACTCTCACCACTCTTGTTCAACATAGTATTAGAAGTCCTAGCAACAGCAATCAGACAACAAAGAGAAATAAAGGGTATCCAAATTGGCAATGAAGAAGTCAAACTCTCTCTCTTCGCAGATGACATGATTCTTTATATGGGAAACCCCAAAGACTCCACCCCCAAACTACTAGAACTCATACAGCAATTCAGCAACGTGGCAGGATACAATGTTAATGTACAGAAATTAGTGGCTTTCTTATACACTAACAATGAAAATACAGAAAGGGAAATTAGAGAATCGATTCCATTGACTATAGCACCAAGAACCGTAAGATACCTGGGAATCAACCTAACCAAAGCGGTAAAGGATCTACTCGAGGAGCTACAGAACACTCATGAAAGAAGTTGAAGAAGACACAAAAAGATGGAAGAACATTCCATGCTCTTGGATCGGAAGAATAAACATTGTTAAAATGTCTATACTGCCTAGAGCAATCTATACATTTAACGCCATTCCAATCAAAATTCCGCTGGTATTCTTCAAAGAGCTGGAGCAAATAATCCAAAAATTTGTATGGAATCAGAAGAGACCCTGAATCCCTAAGGAAATGTTGAAAAACAAAAATAAAACTGGTGGCATCACATTACCTGATTTCAAGCTTTACTACAAAGCAGTGATCACCAAGACAGCATGGTACTGGCATAAAAACAGACACATAGACCAGGGGAACAGAGTGGAGAGCCCAGATATGGACCCTCAACTCTATGGGCAAATAATCTTTGCCAAAACAGTAAAAAATATACAGTGGAAAAAAGACAGTCTATTCAATAAATGGTGCTGGAAAAACTGGACAGCTATATGTAGAAGAATGAAACTCAACCATTCTCTTACACTGTACACAAAGATAAACTCAAAATGGATAAAAGACCTCAACATGAGACAGGAATCCATCAGAATCCTCAAGGAGAACATAGGCAGTAACCTCTTTTATATCAGCCACAGCAACTTCTTTCAAGATATGTCTCCAAAGGCAAAAGAAACAAAAGTGAAAATGAACTTTTCAGACTTCATCAAAATCAAGAGCTTCTGCATAGCAAAGGAAATAGTCAAGAAAACAAAGAGGCAACCCACGAAATGGGAGAAGATACTTGCAAATGACAGTACAGACAAAAGGTTGATATCCAGGCTCCATAAAGAACTCCTCAAACTCAACACACACAAAAAACAGAGAGTCCTATCAAAAAATGGGCAGAAGATATGAACAGACACTTCTCGTATGAAGACATACAAATGGCTATCAGACACATGAAAAAATGTTCATCATCACTAGCCATCAGGGAGATTCAAATTAAAACCACATTGAGATATCACCTTACACCAGTTAGAATGGCCAAGATTAGCAAGACAGGAAACAACATGTGTTGGAGGGGATGTGGAGAAAGGGGAACCCTCTTCCACTGTTGGTGGGAATGCAAGTTGGTGCAGCCACTTTGGAGAACAGTGTGGAGATTCCTCAAGAAATTAAAAATAGAACTTCCCAATGACCCTGCCATTGCACTCTTGGGTATTTACCCCAAAGATACAGATGTAGAAAAGAAGGGCCATCTCTACCCCAATGTTTTTAGCAGCAATGGCCACGGTCGCCAAACTGTGGAAAGAACCAAGATGCCCTTCAACGGATGAATGGATAAGGAAGATGTGGTCCATATACACTATGGAGTATTATGCCTCCATCAGAAAGGACAAATACCCAACTTTTGTAGCAACATGGACGGGACTGGAAGAGATTCTGCTGAGTGAAATAAGTCAAGCAGAGAGAGTCAATTCTCATATGGTTTCACTTATTTCGGGAGCATAACAAATAGCATGGAGGATATGAGGAGTTAGAAAGGAGAAGGGAGGGCGCCTGTGTGGCTCAGTGGGTTAAGCCGCTGCCTTCAGCTCAGGTCATGATCTCAGGGTCCTGGGATCGAGTCCCGCATCGGGCTCTCTGCTCAGCAGGGAGCCTGCTTCCTCCTCTCTCTCTCTCTGCCTGCCTCTATGTCTACTTGTGATCTCTCTCTGTCAAATAAATAAATAAAATCTTAAAAAAAAAAAGAAAGAAAGAAAGGAGAAGGTATTTGGGAGAAATTGGAATGGGAGGTGAATCATGAGAGACTATGGACTCTGAAATCGATCTCAGAGGTTTGAAGTGGCAGGGGGTGGGTGGTCGGGGTACCAGGTGGTGGGTATTATAAAGGGCACGGATTCCATGGATCACTGGGTGTGGTACAAAAACAATGAATACTGTTATGTTGAAAATAAATAAAAAAAGATGTTGAAACTGAGAGTTGAAGAATGAATAGATATTAATAAACAAAACATGAAGGATAGATGTTTGAGACAGAGTGATTAGCCAGGACAAAGTCTCAAGATGAGAGAGAATGAATTTTTTTAAAATATTTTATGTATTTATTTCCTTTTTTTTAAATTTATTTTTTATTTATTTTCAGCATAATATTATTCATTATTTTTTCACCACATCCAGTACTCCATGCAATCTGTGCCTTCTATAATACCCACCACCTGGTACCCCAACCTCCCACCCGTCCCCCGCCACTTTAAACCCCTCAGATTGTTTTTCAGAGTCCATAGTCTCTCATGGTTCACCTCCCTTCCAATTTCCCCCAACTCCCTTCTCCTCTGCATCTCCTCATGTCCTCCATGCTATTATGTTATGCTCCACAAATAAGTGAAACCATATGATAATTGACTCTCTCTGCTTGACTTATTTCACTCAGTAGAATCTCTTCCAGTCCCGTCCATGTTGCTACAAAAGTTGGGTATTCATCCTTTCTGATGGAGGCATAATACTCCATAGTGTATAATGACCACATTTTCCTTATCCATTCGTCCACGAATTGATTTTTTTTTATTTCTAAAGAAAGTTTCAAAACAGATAGGGACAGAAGACCACTGAGTTTGCTCCAAGACTCATTTCCATGTTTCTTCCTCTTCATGCCTGTGAATGATGCATATTCCACTTCCTTTGCTTATACTTTATTTAAAATTCAGTATTACTCTTGTGATTTAAGCATTTCTTCTGTGCTCCAATTAACGTTTTTTAATGGCAAAAAAGAAAGATTTTTTTACTTATTTTATTTTAGAGATAGAGAGAGAGAGAGACAGTGGGGTAGAGCCTCAAGCAGACTCTGTCCTGAGCACAGTGCCTGATGTAGTATTGAACTCTGGGTTCAATTTCATGAGCATGAGATCATGACTTGAGCTGAAACCAAGACTCTGAAGCTTAAGGAACTGAGCCACTTGGTGCCCAGAGAAAAATGAAGTTTTAGGCAAGCAAAAGAAAATAAAATTTCCTCTGGAATTGTCCTCTATCCAGGAGAAGAGGATGAGGGCCAGGTCTTGGTCACCTCATAAATCTTAAAAAAGTAGTTTATATTTTAATTTAAGAGCACTGACAAGTATGTGAGGGTTTTTTTTTTAAGATTTTATTTATTTATTTGACAGAGAGAGATTACAAGCAGGCAGAGAGGCAGGTAGAGAGAGAGAGAAGAGGAAGCAGGCTCCCTGCTGAGCAGAGAGCCCGATGCGGGACTCGATCCCAGGACCCTGAGATCATGACCTGAGCCGAAGGCAGCGGCTTAACCCACTGAGCCACCCAGGCGCCCATAAGGAGAAAAATCATGTACTTAAATTTATACTTATAAAATCTCTCATTCTGTATGTAGATAATGGGAATAAAGGCAAATCAGCTTTGAAGGGAGAAGACACATAGTGACTCATACTCAGTTTGAAAAATGACATGTGAAGAATTAGACAAGAATGGTGACATTTGTTAGAAAACAGGACATATTTAGGAGGTGTTTAGAGGTTGGAATTAATATGATTAATGATGAGACAGTTTAGTTTCAGGTCTGCTGAGTGGGAGATTCCCTTGAAGCATCAAGTCAGTAAACAGTTAGATTTATGAAGTAGGAACTCAAGAAATAATACCCTGGCTTAAGAATAAAAGGTCTTAGCAGAGATGGTAATTAAAGCCAAGGGAATGGGTGTTCCCTAGGGAAAGAATATAGAGTGAGAAAAGACCAAAGATGCAATTCTGAGGAACACTGAGTTGGGTGGTGGAGCAGATGAGAGAACCCCAGAAAACTGTTACTGGGAAGGAATTCCCTAAGAGTAGGTGGAAAAGTGGGAGACTGTACTATCTCAGAAGCTCAGTGGATTATTTATAAGAGGGAGTGGTTAGCAATGATCAAGTAAAGAACTTTCCATCCAGATGAATACCAAAGCTTTAAAAGAAGTATTAATGATTAATTTACATGGAGTAGCAGATATGTTATTGAAAAGGTTCCTGGAGAAACACTGGACAAAAAACATAGGCATTATTTTCCTTAATTGAACAGATTTTATTTTCAGAGAAGTATAAACAAGTAAATGAAAACATGTGTACTTTAATAAAGCACTTATTCCAAATTAGAAGTGCTCAATCAAATTGAATATGCCTTACCAGTTTTGACTTTTTACTTATCTAAGATACATAAACTTTTGGGGGAACATTTTGTCAGGTCAGGAAACCATATTCAAAGAAACCAGAATCTCTAAACATACATCCTAGGATGATTATTCTTTTGTGAAACAGTTATTAGTTTTATATTTTAATTAGTTAATTTTTTCAAGATTTTATATTCTTGAAAGAATTTATTAATTTATTAAAATAAATACATTTAATTTATTTGAGAGAGAGCACAAGCTGGGGGCAGTTGCAAGGGAGAAGAAAAGGCAGGCTCTCTGCTGAGCAGGGAGTCCCACATGGGGCTCAGTCTCAGGACCCTGAGATCATAACTTGAGCCAAAGGCAGATGTTTAACAGACAGAGCCACCTAGGTGTCCTGAAAGAGCAATTACTTTTATATATTTTTTAAAGAATAAACTAGGATGTTGAATATTTGAAAATCTTCATCTTTAGAATAGTAGAAAGTGAGACAAAATCTCAGAAATCTGGTTTGTATTTATTTGAAGTATTTATAGTGCAAAGAATTATCCTTCTTTATTTACAGCCAATCAAATCTAAACAACTAAAACAGCTTGCTTAACCTGATAACAAATAGTTGATTTTGTTTCTTATTCTAAGTTAAACTCAAACTAAAATAAAAATTCAAAGTAGAATTTATTGATTTTGATTGACTCAAAGTCACATTTTATCTATTAAATCCATAGGTTACCATGAGATATATTTATCATTTGTTTGAGGCATGTCTTCATAATTGAGAGTAAATACAATTAGCAAGTCATAGAAAATGGTATTTGAATGTAAGTTTACTCCTATGAATTAGCTCAGTTTTCTGTTCTCACCTTCTTTTCAATGTAAGTTGGTGATGTCAATTTATTCTGTCATTAGCAAAATAACGTCACCTCTGACTCAATAATCCATCTCTACAGGGAGAGTTTTGTTGAACTGTCATGACAATAGTAGTTCTTACCATTGTAATGATGGCAATCACATGACTTGCAGGGGTTTTGGTGAGCCCAAGCATGTTGTATGTGGATCTGCTCCATTCATTGTGAGATCCCACTAGGACCCAAAATCCGTTTGCTCAGTCTTCTCATGGCCACTCTCATGTCTTTGTTTCTTAATGTATAGATGGCAGGATTCAAGAGGGGGGTGATAGCAAAGTCAACAATGAACAAGCACTTATCCAGTGATGTTGTGGGGAAAGGCCACACGTATAGGAACATGCATGGTGTAAAAAACAAAATCACTACAGTGATGTGAGCTGACAGTGTGACAAATGCTTTGGACAAGTCCCCTGAAGAACGTTTCCAGACAGTGACCAAAATGAAGATATAGGATATAATTAAAGAGAAGAAGGTAGCCATGGATATGAACCCACTGTTAGCGATGATTACAAACTCCAGCTTGTAAGTGTCTACACAAGCGAGTTTCATGACCCGAGGAAAATCACAGTAAAAACTATCTACTTCATTAGGGCCACAGAAGGGCAAGTTTATGACAAAAACAAACTGAGACACAGCATGGATTATCCCCACTATCCAGGCAGCCACTACAAAGGAAACACACATTTTGGGGCTCATGATGGTCAGATAGTGGAGAGGCTTACAGATTGCAGTGTACCGGTCATATGCCATGGCTATGAGCAGCACCATCTCACCTCCACCCATGACATGAATAAAAAATATCTGTATCATGCATTTTGGAAAGGAAATGATTTTGCAGTTAGTGAAAAGATTAGTGATTGTTTTGGGCACTGTGGTAGAGGACAGACCTAGATCAAGGAGAGAGAGGTTGGCTAACAGGAAGTACATGGGGGTGTGTAAATGAGATTCAGTAATTACCGTGAACACAATGAAGAGGTTTCCCAGGATAATTCCCATGTAGAACACAGAGAAAAACCAAAAGAGAAAAAGATGCATCTCCCATGAATTTGAAAGTCCAATCAATACGAATTCAGACACCACAGAGTCATTTGTTGTATCCATTGGCTCAATCAGTAGAGAAGATGCTGAAATATTCTAAAGGTAGAAAATAAGGCAGAATTGAGAAATATGGGAACTGAACATTGACATGTTGTTTGCCCATCAGTGATTTTGTGTAAAATATGTTGCAAGTGTCTAATTTAGAAGTTAGAACACATACAGAGGAGAAAGGGGAAAGGAAGAAAAAAATAGAAAATAAAAAATCAAAAGTTAGGCTAGGGTGACAGGGAAAGAAATCAGGTGAGAATAAGGCAGGTAAAGTGGAGGTTTAGCAGTAAAGAGTAACATCTTCCTGGTAGAAAGTTTCTTTACCATGCTCATTGTATAAAATTTGGGCTTCTTCTGTCTTCTCCATATATATTCAAGAAAATGACTTCTGTGTCATAAACAGCCATAATTTGAATGTTCAAACCCTTAATCATATTTGTGCACAAATACTGTAGCAGAATGTACTCTTTGATTATTCTTTTACTTTGTAACTGCAAAATTTCAAGCATTAATCACTCATGCAATAATGAAGTGACTAGACAATGAGTGTAAGAGTGTTGACTCTAAGAGGAATCATAGCTTAAAATGAATAGGCTTAGCCCTCTGATAGTTTCCAATATTGTGACTGCAACCAATGCCTTGGATAATTAAAATGTACTTTAAACTGGTGAAACGCTAAAACTTTTTGGTTTTGCCTCAGGTTGTGATGTGCAGATCACGAGATAGAGCCCTGTGTGGAGTCAGAGCCCTGTGTGGGGCCCCTTGCTGGCCTCTGTGCTCAGCAGGAGTCTGCTTGAGATTCTTTCTCCCTCTCTCTTTGCCCCTCCCACTTGTGCGTGCTCTCTGTCTCTCCAATAAATAAGTAAATCTTAAGAAAAAGAGAAAGGTTGAGCATATGTATATATAACGTATTTGGGTCCATTCATTGTTTAATGTAAAAGGAAAAATTAAAGGTACATTTCAAAGGTAAGTTTAGAAATGAGAAGATATTCAGAAAGGGGTATTTGGTAAGATGAGGTAGGCCATCATAAAGAAGCAAATTTAGACTTGCTGAGATGTCCACTAAATTATTAAGATTAATTATTTACAAAGGAATATGCATTTGGTGTGCTCTTTATAATGATACATTAGAAAAATATGTAAATTATGAGTCAACATTTTAGATCATTTTGGATAATGACATTTTAGGTATTTTTAATACTAAAAATATTGACCACCTATGTTTTGTAGTTTTCTATATTAACCATGTGTTTTAATAAAAATCATGAAAAGTAGGAAATGGACATACAAATACAGAGAATAAACTGGTAGTTTCCAAGGAGAGGGTGGACAAAATAGTGTAAAGTGGAGTGGGATATAAGACTTGCTATAATGGAATGAAAGTTACAGCACAGAGAATATAGTCAATGACACTGTCAGGTATGGTAGCTACACTGTGTTGAGCATAATCAAAATAATAATTAATGAAAGGAATTGAAAGGAAAGCAATAAGAGAGAGAGGGGCAAGAACAGGAAAAAGAATTCTGTGAAATATATGGTTGGAGTAGAGTATGCATACATATGATAGAAATGGATTATTAATTATTACTATTGTTATTATTTTGTTACCAAAATTTTCAACAAATGATGATTTCTGGGTATACTATGAAGAAAACCTTCATTTTTCATACCTAATTTTAACTAGAAAGGTACAGGCTTCCTTGCTTAGAGAGCACTAATATACATGAATGAATTTTGGGTCAAGGAATAAAATGACTGGTAACTGGATGGCATTTTACAGACTGCTAGTGTTTTTATTATTTGGCACAGGCAAGTCCTACACCAAGAACAGGAAAACACTAACAATAAGCTGTTCTTTACCTTGCCAACTGATTTCTTGTTCCTTATATTTTTTTATAGTCTCTAAAAGAGAGAAAACCTATCTCTTTAGGTATTTGATGGAAATTTCTGAATTTTATAAGAATCTAGGTTCTTCATAGATGGCTTTGATGATATTGAGGTATGTGCCCTCTATCCCTACACTTTGAAGAGTTTTGATCAGGAAGGGATGTTGTACTTTGTCAAATGCTTTTTCAGCATCTATTGAGAGTATCATATGGTTCTTGTTCTTTCTTTTATTGATGTGTTGTATCACATTGACTGATTTGCGGATGTTGAACCAACCTTGCAGCCCTGGAATAAATCCCACTTGGTCGTGGTGAATAATCTTTTTAATGTACTGTTGAATCCTATTGGCTAGTATTTTGTTGAGTATTTTCGCATCTGTGTTCATCAAGGATATCGGTCTATAGCTCTCTTTTTTGGTGGGATCCTTGTCTGGTTTTGGGATCAAGGTGATGCTGGCCTCATAAAATGAGTTTGGAAGTTTTCCTTCCATTTCTATTTTTTGGAACAGTTTCAGGAGAATAGGAATTAGTTCTTCTTTAAATGTTTGGTAGAATTCCCCCGGGAAGCCGTCTGGCCCTGGGCTTTTGTTTGTTTGGAGATTTTTAATGACTGTTTCTATCTCCTTACTGGTTATGGGTCTGTTCAGGCTTTCTATTTCTTTCTGGTTCAGTTGCGGTAGTTTATATGTTTCTAGGAATGCATCCATTTCTTCCAGATTGTCAAATTTATTGCCGTAGAGTTGCACATAGTATGTTCTTATAATAGTTTGTATTTCTTTGGTGTTAGTTGTGATCTCTCCTCTTTCATTCATGATTTTATTTATTTGGGTCCTTTCTCTTTTCTTTTTGATAAGTCGGGCCAGGGGTTTATCAATCTTATTAATTCTTTCAAAGAACCAGCTCCTAGTTTCGTTGATTTGTTCTATTGTTTTTTTGGTTTCTATTTCATTGATTTCTGCTCTGATCTTTATGATTTCTCTTCTCCTGCTGGGCTTAGGGTTTCTTTCTTGTTCTTTCTCCAGCTCCTTTAGGTGTAGGGTTAGGTTGTGTACCTGAGACCTTTCTTGTTTCTTGAGAAAGGCTTGTACCGCTATATATTTTCCTCTCAGGACTGCCTTTGTTGTGTCCCACAGATTTTGAACCGTTGTATTTTCATTATCATTTGTTTCCATGATTTTTTTCAATTCTTCTTTAATTTCCCGGTTGACCCATTCATTCTTTAGAAGGATACTGTTTAGTCTCCATGTATTTGGGTTCTTTCCAAACTTCCTTTTGTGGTTGAGTTCTAGCTTTAGAGCATTGTGGTCTGAAAATATGCAGGGAATGATCCCAATCTTTTGATACCGGTTGAGTCCTGATTTAGGACCGAGGATGTGATCTATTCTGGAGAATGTTCCATGTGCACTAGATCATCAAAGCCATCTATGAAAAACCCACCGCAAATATCATTCTCAATGGAGAAAAACTGAAAGCTTTTCCGCTAAGGTCAGGAACACGGCAGGGATGTCCATTATCACCATTGCTATTCAACATAGTACTAGAGGTCCTAGCCTCAGCAATCAGACAACAAAAGGAAATTAAAGGCATCCAAATCGGCAAAGAAGAAGTCAAATTATCACTCTTCGCAGATGATATGATACTATATGTGGAAAACCCAAAAGACTCCACTCCAAAACTGCTAGAACTTATACAGGAATTCAGTAAAGTGTCAGGATATAAAATCAATGCACAGAAATCAGTTGCATTTCTCTACACCAACAGCAAGACAGAAGAAAGAGATATTAAGGAGTCAATCCCATTTACAATTGCATCCAAAACCATAAGATACCTAGGAATAAACCTAACCAAAGAGACACAGAATCTATACTCAGAAAACTATAAAGTACTCATGAAAGAAATTGAGGAAGACACAAAGAAATGGAAAAATGTTCCATGCTCCTGGATTGGAAGAATAAATATTGTGAAAATGTCTATGCTACCTAAAGCAATCTACACATTTAATGCAATTCCTATCAAAGTACCATCCATCTTTTTCAAAGAAATGGAACAAATAATTCTAAAATTTATATGGAACCAGAAAAGACCTCGAATAGCCAAAGGGATATTGAAAAAGAAAGCCAACGTTGGTGGCATCACAAGTCCGGACTTCAAGCTCTATTACAAAGCTGTCATCATCAAGACAGCATGGTACTGGCACAAAAACAGACACATAGATCAATGGAACAGAATAGAGAGCCCAGAAATAGACCCTCAAATCTATGGTCAACTAATCTTCGACAAAGCAGGAAAGAATGTCCAATGGAAAAAAGACAGCCTTTTCAATAAATGGTGCTGGGAAAATTGGACAGCCACATGCAGAAAAATGAAATTGGACCATTTCCTTACACCACACACAAAAATAGACTCAAAATGGATGAAGGACCTCAATGTACGAAAGGAATCCATCAAAATCCTTGAGGAGAACACGGGCAGCAACCTCTTCGACCTCTGCCGCAGCAACATCTTCCTAGGAACAACGCAAAAGGCAAGGGAAGCAAGGGAAAAAATGAACTACTGGGATTTCATCAAGATCAAAAGCTTTTGCACAGCAAAGGAAACAGTTAACAAAATCAAAAGACAACTGACAGAATGGGAGAAGATATTTGCAAACGACATATCAGATAAAGGACTAGTGTCCAGAATCTATAAAGAACTTAGCAAACTCAATACCCAAAGAACAAATAATCCAATCAAGAAATGGGCAGAAGACATGAACAGACATTTCTGCAAAGAAGACATCCAGATGGCGAACAGACACATGAAAAAGTGCTCCATATCACTCGGCATCAGGGAAATACAAATCAAAACCACAATGAGATATCACCTCACACCAGTCAGAATGGCTAAAATCAACAAGTCAGGAAATGACAGATGCTGGCGAGGATGCGGAGAAAGGGGAACCCTCCTACACTGTTGGTGGGAATGCAAGCTGGTGCAGCCACTCTGGAAAAACAGCATGGAGGTTCCTCAAAATGTTGAAAATAGAACTGCCCTATGATCCAGCAATTGCACTATTGGGTATTTACCCTAAAGATACAAATGTAGTGATCCAAAGGGACACATGCACCCGAATGTTTATAGCAGCAATGTCCACAATAGCCAAACTATGGAAAGAACCTAGATGTCCATCAACAGATGAATGGATCAAGAAGATGTGGTATATATACACAATGGAATACTATGCAGCCATCAAAAGAAATGAAATCTTGCCATTTGCAACAACATGGATGGAACTAGAGCGTATCATGCTTAGCGAAATAAGTCAAGCAGAGAAAGACAACTATCATATGATCTCCCTGATATGAGGAAGTGGTGATGCAACATGGAGGCTTAAGTGGGTAGAAGAATAAATGAAACAAGATGGGATTGGGAGGGAGACAAACCATAAGTGACTCTTAATCTCACAAAACAAACTGAGGGTTGCCGGGGGGAGGGGGTTTGGGAGAAGGGGGTGGGATTATGGACATTGGGGAGGGTATGTGATTTGGTGAGTGCTGTGAAGTGTGTAAACCTGGTGATTCACAGACCTGTACCCCTGGGGATAAAAATATATGTTTATAAAAAAAAAAAAAATTAAAAAAAAAAAAAAAAAAAAAAAAAAAAAAAAAAAAAGAATCTAGGTTCTTATTTTAGCCATGGGATGAAATATGAATAATCTATGTGACTTGGCCATGGATTGGTGTCAGAGGGGCATGTAGCTGATTTTTGATGAGATACAAAACAATGACTTCTGTAGAAGGTTTTTTTTTTTTCCCCCTCAGATTAAAATACAAAGATTAATGTAGAGAAGTCTCTTCTAGCTCTTCCATTCCTGCATTCGATATTAATGTGATGCCCAAAGATGCAGCAATCATGACCTTTGAGAGTCTCTATGTTTAAGATGATATTATGAACAGACAGAAATATAATCCAGTCTAAAAGGTCTTTGACGGATGTCAGCAAATGTCTGCCTTCTGAGGACACCTTGGTGGTTCAGGTCTGCCTTCGGCTCAGGTCATGATCCCAGAGCTCTGGGATCCCAAGCCCAGCATTGGGCTCCCTGCTCAGTGCGGAGCTCGCTTCTCCATCTCCCACTACTCCTGCTTGTCCCCCCTCTCTCACTCTCTCTGTCAAATAAATAAAATATTGGGTATTATGGAGGACACGTATTGCATGAAGCACTGGGTATGGTGCAAAAACATTGAATTTTGGAGCACTGAAAAAATATATTTATTAAAAAAGATCTACATTCTGTTATCTTATAATTGAATAAAATTTAAAAAACTTTAAGAGACTGTAAGTCAGGCATTATTAACTTACTGAAGCTGAACGTATTTTTACATTCTTAGTATTTGTGTAACAGAGCTCTCTTGCTTTCTCTCCTTTATCTCTAACTTCTTTTACTGATGCATGGATTTTTTTCCTGCTTATTTTTGAGTGTTCCTATGTAACTCAGGAGACCTAAAATATATATATTTTTTCATTTCAAGCATGCTTCATTCTTTTAACTACTCCTCACTTAAAAGATTTCTATATCTATAGTTCTATTCCTGGACTCTAGCATAATATATCCAAGAATGTACTGTAGTACATAAATAGACATCCCTCAAACACTTCAAAGTTAAATTGTGCAAATCGAAGTTCATGATTTTATCCTCTTTTTAATGTCTTAGGAAATATGACTATTATCTCTCAGGTGCTTAATCCAAGAATCTCTGAGGCAACTTTTCTCCCCTCTTACTTTATATGACAGATGGGAAATTGTACCTCCTGAATATTTCTGTTTTGTGTCCTGGTCTTCATTTCCACTGTCAGTTTTATCTCAGATTTATGTATTTTTCATTTCCAAATGATTTATCTCTCCAATTTTAGCTCAGTTTAGTCTCTTTTCTACACTCTGCTTTCAGATCTATCTATCTAAAACTCAAATGTGGTCCTATTACTCTCTATTCTAAGCCTTTGGTTCTATCATTCAGGATATTTAAAATTAAATTGTAGGGGTGCCCGGATGGCTCAGTAGGTTAAGTGTCCAACTCAATTTTTGCTCAGGTCATGATCTCAGGTTTATGGGATCAAGGTTTGTGTCTGTATCAGCACTCAGCACAGAGACTGCTCAGGATTCTCTCCCTCTTTTTCCTACCCCATCTGCACCACCCTACCCTCTCTGTCTCTCTCAAATAAATAAAAATAATAAACCTTAAAAATAAAATTCAATTGTGTATCATATAAAAACCTTTATGAACTGAACACTTTACTATTTTTTTTTCACATTTCAGCTCTTTCATATACTTTCATCTAAGTATTACTTGTCGTTACAAAGTGGAACTGTCTTTGGCTCTTAGACCTAATAACCTGGTTGCCATTTTCGTCCTGCCACGTGTGAGTTATATAAACTAGAGTAAGGTAATCAGTTATGCTGAAGATATTTATTTGTCCATAAAATTAGAGATGACTAACTTCACCAGATGTTATGAAGGTTAGAGAATATATGGGTATAACTATCTGACAGAAATGTTAATTCCCCTTTTCCTTTATCCTTCAAACTTAGATTAAATGCTAGTTACCTTGAAGTATGTATTGATGACCCCATGCAAAATAATGTCTATAAACTATTGTTAAATCTTCTATCTCCTTTTTAATAAAGCATATTATAATTTCTTATGCATATTAGTCTTCATTATCATCTATGACTTCTTTGAAAAAGGAGCCTTTAGCCAACTTTGTATACCCCAGTAGTTAGCATAATTTCTGGCACAAGGTAGGCACTATTAAATGAGAGTCTTCACTAATGTTCATAAGGGAAAGTTCAAGAAGACATGGAAAGAAAATCAGGTGCTCAGAAGCCCTTAGGGGACATATGGTGGAGAAGAAATATTCACCAAATGACTTTGTGAATTGGCCTCATTGACACCTTCACACTGATGGGAGAGTGGAAACCAGTCTGTAAGCCAGAGACCTCCTTGCCATGACAATGTCCTTATAGAGTGACCTCAACACCCCACATTCCCATGTAGATCTAAATCTAATACAATAAAACTAGCAAAGGTACAAACTTTGCTCTTCATTTTTTTTTTTTTTTTGCCTCCAGCAAAATGTGTATAGTCACTACAGATATCTGGAACTTTCCTGAAATTATACTGAAGTATTATTGCATGCTATAGAAATATTGCTGAACAGAAAAGCACCACCATATATTTGGAAAAATTCAGTAATTTGAGGAACAGAATCTTTATATACACTTAAAACTATGTTTACAGATTTCAGTGCACATGAAACAAATTAGAACTTTGGATGAATGAAACTGAAAATATGCCTATTTTGCCATTTAATTAAAAAAGATTATAAAATGCAAAACATTACATATAATGTAAGTGCATATATGGAAATATTTAGACTTTATACCACAGAATCTCTAAGTTGTGGGATTTTAGGTGATTTTATTTTTTCCTAAATATGAACTCTTTTTTTTCATTATTTATGATAAATGATATTTACAGATTTTCTAATTTCCAAAGAAAATTTGAAATTAGTCAAAGAAATAGGAAAAATTATGTAGGAGCAATTTTATAAATAGCATTATTATGTAAAATGAATAGCAAACATTCTGGGGAAAGACCACCTGGATTGTACTCTCTATCTCCTTGATTTATGAACTACATGTCCTTGGGTGAGTTGCTTCACTTCTCTGCCCCTGAATTTCCTCAACTGTAAAATTAGGAATGATAATAGTACTTACCTTAAGGGAAAGAATAAATGAAACAAGATGGAATCAGAAGGGAGACAAACCATAAGACTCTTAATCTCACAAAACAAACTGAGGGTTGTGGGGTGAGTAGGGAGAGGGTGGTGGGGTTATGGACATTGGGGAAGCTGTGTGCTATGGTGAGTGCTGTGAAGTGTGTAAACCTGGTGATTCACAGACCTGTACTCTTGGGGCTAAAAATACATTATTTGTGAATAAAAAAAAAATTTTAAAAAGACCAAAAAAATAGTACGTACCTTATAGTGTTGTTGTGATGATTAAATGAGTCAATACATGGAAAACAGGGAAACATGCTGTGTCATATAATAAGTATTCAATAAGTTTTTAAAAATAATAATGATTTTTAAAGATGATTAATTTTTCTTTCCAAAGATGCAGATAGCTTGCTCTGCTAGACTGTGCTCTGTTTGAATGAAATAGACAAAACAAAGTTTTAGTTCCTTGAATATAATATCACAGAAAAAAGGGGATGGAAATTTGAAGCCCTTTCACATATCAGTTTAGTAAAGATATGGGCTCTTCAAAGAGAAATTCACCTTAAAATACAATTGAAATTGTAAAAATGAGACCAGAATATATATAACTGTATGAGTGAAAATCATTCAAGTAAAGAGCATGAGCAGAAAGAACCTTGAGATAAAGAGAAAAGAAGGTTTGGGAACAAAATGTAACCAGTTTTGGGGGAGTTGGAGAGCAGGTTTCATTTGTACCTGCTTAGGTGCAGGTCTCACTCAGCAGGAGCTTCAAGACATTGAACACACAGACAGATCACATCCTTTTGAATCACCACCTTTTCTTATGACAGAAAGTTATAAATAGTTCCTACCATTTGGAAGGTAGTCAATTAGTTGGACTGTATGGTAGGGCTAGGTAGAGTCCATAATTTCTTCTAATGGAAGCCAGGTCTTTGTGTACACTGGTTTTCCCAAAGGTAAATTATCTCAACTTGCAGAAGAGATCCAGGGAAATTGAATAGTTCAATGTGATGATCTGTGTCTTTGTGCTCTGATAGTTTTTTTTTATTTTTCAAATTAGAGAATGTTAGGTTTACCTTAGTTGTCCATTGTGATATTGTGAGTTATATGAACCACTGATAGTATCAGTTTGGCACCACTATCAAGTTTAAGGAAACTATCCTCTTATACTCTTAACAGCTATCTCCCTGGGAATTTTGAAAAATAATGAATTAAAATTTGAACAAACAAGGGGAGTTGCAAAAATAGTACAAATTTAAATTTGAAAATCTCTGTTGGCATTTTTAACAACTTTATGGAGGTTTAGTATTCTGTCATCTCATAGCTGTTTTGAGTCCTTGTAATGAATTATAGAGTAGTTATGTACTAAAACTCTCAAATTCAAATAGAGTCATTTAAAAATTTTTTATATCAATATATGTTGTATCATTGCTTTCATACTTTCAAACTTTTATTTTTTAATTTTTTTGTTCTTTTTTTTTGCTTTTTGCCCCATTTTATTTATTTTTTTAAATTTATTTTTTTTAATTTATTTTCAGCATAACAGTATTCATTATTTTTGCACCACACCCAGTGCTCTATGCAATCCGTGCTCTCTATAATACCCACCACCTGGTACCCCAAACTCCCACCCCCCGCCCCTTCAAACCCCTCATATTGTTTTTCAGAGTCCATAGTCTCTTATGGTTCACCTCCCCTTCCAATTTCACTCAACTCCCTTTTCCTGTCCAACTCCCCATGTCCTCCATGCTATTTGTTATCCTCCACAAATAAGTGAAACCATATGATAATTGACTCTCTCTGCTTGACTTATTTCACTCAGCAGAATCTCTTCCAGTCACGTCCATGTTGCTACAAAAGTTGGGTATTCATCCTTTCTGATGGAGGCATAATACTCCATAGTGTATATGGACCACATCTTCCTTATCCATTCGTCCGTTGAAGGGCATCTTGGTTCTTTCCACAGTTTGGCGACTGTGGCCATTGCTGCCATAAACATTGGGGTACAGATGGCCCTTCTTTTCATGAAATCTGTATCTTTGGGGTAAATACCCAAGAGTGCAATTGCAGGGTCATAGGGAAGCTCTATTGTTAATTTCTTGAGAAATCTCCACACTGTTCTCCAAAGAGGCTGCACCAACTTGCATTCCCACCAACAGTGTAAGAGGGTTCCCCTTTCTCCACATCCTCTCCAACACATGTTTTTCCTGTCTTGCTAATTTTGGCCATTCTAACTGGTGTAAGGTGATATCTCAATGTGTTTTTAATTTGAATCTCCCTTAGGGCTATTGCATTCCTGATTAAAACGCTTCAAATTATAGGGATAGAGGGAACATTGCTGAAATTCATCAAATATATCTATGGAAGACCCACAGCAAATATCATCCTCAATGGGAAAAAGCTTGCAGCCTTCCCGTTGAGATCAGGAACACGACTAGGATGCCCATTCTCACCACTCTTGTTCAACATAGCTTTAGAAGTCCTAGCAACAGCAATCAGACAACAAAGGGAAATAAAAGGTATCTAAATTGGCAATGAAGAAGTCAAACTCTCTCTCTTCGTAGATGACATGATTCTTTATATGGAAAACCCAAAAGACTCCACCCCTAAACTACTAGAACTCATACAACAATTCAGTAACTCGGCAGGAGACAAAGTCAAGGTACAGATATCAGTGTCTTTCTTATACAGTAACAATGAAAATACAGAAAGGGAAATTAGAGAATTGATTCCATTTACTATAGCACCAAGAACCATAAGATACCTGGAAATCAACCTAACCAAAGAGGTAAAGGATCTGTACTCAAGGAACTACAGAACACTCATGAAAGAAATTGAAGAAGACACAAAAAGATGGAAGACAATTTCATGCTCTTGGATCGGAAGAATAAACATTGTTAAAATGTCTATACTGCCTAGAGCAATCTATACTTTTAATGCCATTCCAATCAAAATTCCACCGGTACTCTTCAAAGAGCTAGAGCAAATAATCCAAAAATTTGTATGGAATCAGAAGAGACCTCGAATCACTAAGGAAATGTTGAAAAACAAAAATAAAACTGGGGGCATCACGTTACTTGATTTCAAGCTTTACTACAAAGCTGTTATCACCAAGACAGCATGGTACTGACATAAAAACAGACACATAGACCAGTGGAACAGAGTGGAGAGCCCAGAATGGGCCCTCAACACTATGGGCAAATAATCTTCGACAAAACAGGAAAAATATACAGTGGAAGAAAGACAGTCTCTTCAATAAATGATGCTGAAAAAACTCGCAGCTATATGCAGAAGAATGAAACTCGACCATTCTCTTACACCGTACACAAAAATAAACTCAAAATGGATAAAGGCCTCAACGTGAGACAGGAATCCATTACAATCCTAGAGGACAACACAGGCAGTAACCTTTTTGATATCAGCCACAGGAACTTCTCCAAACGCAAAGGAAACAGGAGCGAAAATAAACTTTTGGGACTTCATCAAAATCAAAAGCTTCTGCACAGCAAAGGAAACAGTCAAGAAAACAAAGAGGTGGGGCACCTGGGTGGCTCAGTGGGTGATGTCTCTGCCTTCAGCTCAGGTCATGATCTCAGGGTCCTGAGATCAAGACCCACATAGGGCTTTCCACCCAGCAGGGAGCCGCCCCCCCCCCCCCCGCGCCCTGCCTGCTTCTCTGCCTACTTGTGATCTCTCTCTCTCTGTCAAATAAATGAATAAAATCTTTAAAAAGAAATCAAAGAGGCAACCCACGGAATGGGAGAAGATATTTGCAAATGACAGTACAGACAAAAGGTTGATATCTTCTCTATAAAGAACTCTTCAAACTCAACACCTACAAAACAGACAATCATATCAAAAAATGGAAGAGATTATGCTGAGTGAAATAAGTCAAGCAGAGAGTCAATTATCATATGGTTTCACTTATTTGTGGAGCATAACAAATAGCATGGAGGACATGGGGAGATAGAGAGGAGAAGGGAGTTGGGAATAATTGGAAGGGGAGGTGAACCATGAGAGACTATGGACTCTGAAAAACAACCTGAGGGGTTTGAAGGGGCGAGAGTTGGTAGGTTGGGGTACCAGGTGGTAGGTATTATAGAGAGCACGGACTGCATGGAGCACTGGGTGTGGTGCAAAAATAATGAATACTTTTATGCTGAAAATAAATTAAAATAAATCTTTAAATAAAATGGGCAGAAGATATGAACAGACACTTACTTCTCCAATGAAGACATACAATGGCTATCAGACACATGAAAAAATGTTCATCCCCAATTTTATTTTTATTTTATTTTATTTCTTTTCAGTATTCCAAAATTCATTATTTATGCACCACACCCAGTGCTCCATTCAATATGTGCCCTCCACCACCAGGCTCACCCAACCCCCCACCTGCCTCCCCTCCAAAACCCTCAGTTTGTTTCTCAGAGTCCACAGTCTCTCATGGTTTGTCTTCCCCTGTGATTTCCCCCATATTTTAAATTTGGCTTTCTTTAGTTCTTTGAACATGTTAATCATAACTGATTTGAAGTTTTTGTCGGCTAAATCCAGAATCTGGGTCTTCCAGAGACAGTTTCTATCGTCTGTTTATGTCCCTCTGAGTGTAGATATTATTTACTGGTATTTTTTGTATATTACATAAATTTTTGTTGAAAAGTAGATGTTGTAGGTAACATGATTTAGAAACTGTGAATTCCAATTCTTCCTCACACCTGGAGGATTTATTTTTATTATTTTATTTACTTAATTTTTTGTTTTTTATTAACATATAATGTATTATTAACCCCAGGGGTACAGGCCTGTGAATCATGAGGTTTACATACTTCACAGCACTCACCATAACACATACCCTCCCCAAAGTCCATAACCTAACTACCCTCTCAGAACCCCTTTCCCCAAGCAACCGTCAGTTTATTTTGTGAGATTAAGGGTCTCTTATGGTTTGTTTCCCTCCCAATCCCATCTTGTTTCATTTTTTTCCTTCCCTACTCCCCAACCCCCCCACATTGCCTCTCAACTCATAATTTGGCTATTGTTGATGATGTTGCTAAAAACATTTTGGTGCATGTATCCCTTTGAATCAGTATTTTTATATCCGTTGGGTTAATACCTATTAGTGCAATTGCTGGGCCATAGGGCAGTTATCTTTAATTTTTGAGGAATCTCCACTACTGTTCCAGAGTAGAGGTACTGATTTGCACTCTCCCCAACAGTGTAGTAGGGTTCACCTTTCTCCACATCCTCACCAACATCTGTTGTTTCCTGTGTTGTTAATTTTTGCTATTTTGACAGGTATGAAGTGATATTTCATTGTAGTTTTGATTTGTGTTTCCCTGATGATGAGGGTTGTTGATCATTTTTCCTGTGTCTGTTAGCCATTTGTATATCTTTGGAAAAATGTCTATTCATGTTTTCTACCCATTTCTTACCTGGGTTATTTGTTTTGTAGGTGTTGAGTTTGATAAGTTCTTTAGATACTAACCCTTTATCAGATTTTTGCAAAGATCTTCTCCCCTTTGAAAGGCTGCCTTTTAGTTTTATTAATCATTTCCTTCACTGTGCATTTTATCTTGATGAAGTCCTAATAGTTTGTTTTTGGTTTTGTTTTTGTTTCTCTTGCCTTTGGGAATGTGTCTATCAAGAAGTTGCTTCAACCTAGATCAGAGAGGTTGCTGTCTGTCTTTTCTTTTAGGATTTTGATAGTTTTCTATCTCACATTTAGGTCTTTCATCCATTTTGAGTTTATTTTTGTGTGTGGTGTAAGAAAGTGGTCAAGTTTCACTCTTTTGAGTGGTGCTGTTCAGTTTTCCCAACACCATTTGTTGAAGGGACTGTCTTTTCTTCCATTGGATATTCCAATTTGTTGAAGATAAGCTGATCATTCATTTATTGGTTTTATATTCAGTCCCATTGATCTATGTGTCTGTTTTTGTGCTAGTACCATACTCTCTTGATGAAACAGCTTTGTAGTATAACTTAAAGTCTGAAATTGTGATGCTTCTGGCTTTGCTTTTCTTCTTCAAGACTGCCTTGGCTCTTTGGGGTCTTTTACTGTTCCATTCAAATTTTAGGGTTGTTTGTTCTAGCTGTGTGAAAAATGCTGGTGTTAATATGATAGGATCATATTAAATGTATAGCGTGCTTTAGGTAGTGTAGACATTTTAACAATATTTGTTCTTCTAATCCATGAATATGAAACATTTTCCACTTATTTGTGTCATCTTCAATTTCTTTCATCAGTGTTTTATAAATTTTCAGAGAACAGATCTTTTTCCTCTTAGGCAAGATTTATTCCTAGGAATCTTATGACTTTTCTTTTTGCAATAAATGAGATTGATTCCTTGATTTCTCTTTTTTCTGCTTCATTATTGGTTAATAAAAATGTAGCACATTCCTATATGTTGACTTTGTATCCTCTGATTCTGCTGAATTGGTATATTAGTTGTAGCAATTTTTTTTTTTTTTGGAGTCTTTTTGGTTTTCTCTATTGAGTATCATGTCATCTGCAAATAGTAAAAGTTTGACTCCTTCCTTGCTGATTTGGATGCCTACTATAATATGTTTCTTATAATAATATATATATATATATATTCTAAAGATTTTATTTATTTATTTGACATTCAGAGATCACAAGTAAGCAGAGAGACAAGCAGAGAGAGCAGGGGAAGAAGGCTCCCCGCTGAGCAGGAAGCCCAATGCAGGGCTGGATCCCAGGACCCTGGGACCATGACCTGAGCCAAAGGCAGAGGCTTTAACCCACTGAGCTACCCAGATGCCCCTAAGATATTTCTGACTTATTGCTGGTTCTTAGTACAGACTAAATATTGAAATTAGCATGTAACATGAGTTCTGTAAAAATGAACTGAGTAAAAATCCATAATTACCCTTAAAATAGTTAATCTCAACCTAGGTTGATTGGGTCACTTAGGGAACATTTGTTAATGTCTAGAAATATTTTTAGTTATCTCAGTGTGGGGATTGAGCTTTGCTGCTACTGGCATCTATTTGGTATAGGTCAGACATACTGCCAAAAATCCACAACATATAGGACCCACAAAAAGACTTAGATTCCTCAAACTATAGTGCTGAGTTCGGTTGACAAACCCTGCCTTATGTAAGTTGGTTACCTTCCTATATTTTGCAAATCATACTATGCTTTCAAAACAAAAGAATGTGAGTGCTGTATTTATTTTCTTCTTAATATGTCAAAGGTTTCAGTTAAAGACTTACTGCCTGTTTTCTTGAAAATTTTGTGATTTGGGTTTTGCTTTGATAACAGCTCAGCTTTTATTGCTTATATATTTTTGCTTTTAAAACACTTTGGAAACTTTTTATATTTTGTTGTACTCTCTGTGACTTCCTGCACTCATTTATTTTATCATTTATTGAAAGGAACAGGTGATCGTGTACTTAATACTATTTATGCAGGGGATGCTACAGGGGCTGTGGGAAAATAATTAACATATAGATAATAATGTCTATGAAGAAATGTTTTACTTATAATATTCAATTTTATACATTTTGATAAATATTTTTCTTTCATTTTACATGTGAGATGCTTTGTAAAATACAAAATATAAGTAGAATTAAGAGGAATGTGGACATATTTCTGATTTCATGGGAAAGCTCTAAATATATCGTATTATTTCCTGTGTGTCCTGTAGTGTTTGCATAAATACTGCTTATCAGAATAAATTCCCTTCTATAGAGGGAATACATTCCCTTCTTTCTCTAGAGCTGCTGTAACAAATAACAAATTTTGTGGCTTAAGAATTCAGTAATTTATTTTCTCAAGGTTCTGGAGGCTAAAATCCAAAATCAAGGTGTTGTCAGGTCCATGTTCCCTTTGAAGACTCTGGGGAAGATTTTTTTTCTCTTTGCTTTTCCCATCTTCTGGCATTCTTGGCTGATGAAACATAATTCCAATCTCTGTGTCTGGCTTCATATAGCTTCCTTCCTTGTGTCTCTTTGTGCCCTTTTCTTTCTCTTATAAGAACAGCTGTTGGATTTTAAATCAATCTTAGTTCAGTGTGATGTTATTTTGATCCTTACCTTGATGACATCTACAAAAACGGTTTCCAAATTAGATCACATTCTGACATTCTGGGCAGACATGAATTTTTTGGGGACACTATTCAACCTCATACACCTTTTATGCCTACTTTGCTGGGACTTTTGCTATGAGATTTACTTTGAGAATGGGATTTAATAGAATGCCTTTTCTATATCTATAAAGAAGGTAGTGTGATATTTTCCCTCTTCATATACTTGATATGGTGAATTCCTTTGATTGATCTCCAAATATTAAAACAACTTTGCATTCCAGGATACAACTAACTTACCCTGGTATTTTCTCTTACATATATCAGTGTTTCTATTTTGTTCTTACTTTTTAGATTTTTGTATCTGTGTTGAAGGGCTATGCAAACTGGTTTATCATTTTCTTTTCTTATAAAGTTATTCTTTTTAATACTCTGGTTATTGGAAGGAAAGCCTTACTATGGGTCAATAACCACTCTGTTTCATGGTCAAGAAAGAAGGTTCAAACGGGGAGAGAGACAGAGACAGGGAGAGGTATAGCAAAGGGGAAGGGAATGAATGGGGATAATAGGAAGAAATGACTTGGTCAACTCTCCATGAAAACATGGTAACTGATTCTCTTCCTAGTGGTCTCTATTAGAAGATAGAAAATGGAATGGTCACAAGATATACCTTGTCATTTTAGTTTGCTCATGGTAAATGACTCTGGAGTTTATGCTTTATGAGACAGAACCCATAACAAAATATTAATGTTTACTCTCTGCTTATTGCAATAAAAAAAAGGCATATGTCATAACCAAATACCTCCCTTTTTGTAAGTGATATCCTTCATGCACATTGGAGACTTAATCTGTTATATCTGGGCCAGGTAACATCCTCATGCAACAAAAGAGAACCTGGGGAGTTATATTGGCACTTTCAGACATCTGCTTCCCTTGTATCTTGCAGTTACATGTATTCATGAATTATTAGAAAAGTGTGTAACTGAGTAAGAAGTTTGATAGTTGTGTCTTTTGTATGACAGACCCTTTGTTTTATATCTGTCAGATAAGCTGTTTTACCTTTTAAAATCTATATTTCTAATAGAAATTTAGAATATTTTTCTTGTTACTTTTTTGGAGAATTCCCTAGTGGAATTGTTTAAGTATTCCTTTTTCTTTTTATTGGAGTGGAACATGTCAGCCAGGTTTCAACCATTAGGATGAAATTACACAACTTACTGGAACACTGACAAATCAATTTAAGGAATCATTAGGTGTAACATGTTGAATGAGGTAATTTAAAGGATAAATAGTTGCATTTTCCTCAGCTAACCTAATGCGTGAACACTGGATCCATGAATGAGTTTTTGCTAGTTACTGCCACAGTAGACTGTTTGACCTATCAGCAACACAGGGAGAGCCTTGAAATGGTACCATGTTTTAAGGACTGAAATCAAACAGTTGAGAGTAGTTACTGACACTGGACATTTTCTAAACTGGAGAGGACAGAGATTTATCCTTTGGGATTCATTTATTTATTTTGAGTATGTATTATCTTTCCTAATTTAGGCTCTTGGCACACCACTATCCAAGTGTTCAGTGTCTGATTTCAAGTATGATGCAAGTATGAAGTCTTGCATAATATTTCCTTAGACCAAGACTACTCACTTTGTAGCTAAGAGAGTACATGAAAGCATGCAGAACTAAGGAACCTGTTTTTCCTTTCTACATTGCATGATTAGGAGCTATGGATCTGATAGAACATTGGAATAGCCTGTCAAAATTACAACTGAGGCACCAGATTGAAAATGATACTGTAAAGAGTTGGGGGTCTGTGCTCCAAGATATGTGCTTTGATCTATGACCTTCAGATGGTGCTGTGCCCTCTGTGGTTAAAATATACAGGTTTTTGGAGAACAGTGTGGAGATTCCTCAAGAAATTAAAAATAGAACTTCCCTATGACCCTGCCATTACACTCCTGGGTATTTACCCAAAGATACAGATGTTGTGAAAAGAAGGGCCATCAGTACCCCAAAGTTTATAGCAGCAATGGCCAAGGTCGCCAAACTGTGGAAAGAACCAAGATGCCCTTCAACGGATGAATGGATAAGGAAGATGTGGTCGATATACACTATGGAGTATTATGCCTCCATCAGAAAGGATGAATACCCAACTTTTGTAGCAACATGGATGGGACTGGAAGAGATTATGCTGAGTGAAATAAGTCAAGCAGAGAGAGTCAATTATCATATGGTTTCACTTATTTGTGGAGCATAACAAAAAGCATGGAGGACATGGGGAGATAGAGAGGAAAAGGGAGTTGGGGGAAATTGGAAAGCGAGGTGAACCATGAGAGACTATGGACTCTGAAAACAATCTGAGGGTTTTGAAGGCGGGGTGGGTGTTTGGGGTACCAGGTGGTGGGTATTATAGAGGGCACGGATTGCATGGAGCACTGGATGTGGTGAAAAAATAATGATACTGTTATGCTGAAAATAAATAAATTAAAAAAATATTATACAGGTTTTATAACCAAAGGGGTAGAGTAAACAGTAGTGTCTCCTATCAGATCTCAGTGAAGTTTTTGTGGAGTTTCTGTTTTCTTTTCTGAAATTTTAGGTTTTGTTGTAGTGGGGGGAATGCTTCTTTTGGGAGACAGTATGGGTTATAATAAACCTAAAATGTTTACCTGCTTTTCTTTCATTTGGGGTTCTTCATATTGGAAGACCAGCATTTAGAAGATTGACTTACCTCCTTTTTATCACATATTGGTTAAATACAGGTTGCTGCTTCTTAATGGGTGATACAGTGAAGAGTTTGTCTAAAACTAGGGATCACTGAGACATGCCTTGTTGCCTTCATGATGGATGATAACAGTAGTGAATCTACTGTAGCAACGATAGATTGGTAAGAACAATAACTAGAGTTCAGACTGCTCATAAAAAGCTGACTCACCTCAGCAGGCAAGTAACATAGATCATCAGGAGAACTGCCTGAGAATAGGGATATTTAGAATGGGTAACAGAGGAGACTATGACTATCAACTATGAGCAATGGTGCTGCTGTATCTTGTCACTACTGTTTTAAGTCTTCTTTTTGTGAAAGTTAAAACATCCATTTCTTTGAAGAATCTGTGACAGGATAAGGAAAGGGGAACTAAGTTCTTTAAAAAGTGGGATATGCTGTGGCAGTATTTACTTCCAAACAAGATGTTCCTTTATTGCCAGAACCTTATGGTTTCTCCTCTGGCTTTTTATAATGCACAGTATTCTGTTTGGGAAAGACTGGACATGCTAATGAATTTAAAAATGAAAGAGTATTCCAGTATGGTGGAGTTAAATTGGCAGAGGAATAGGGGATGCTAAGTTTTGCTGGTCCCTCAAATACAGCTGGATAGTTATCAAATCATTCTGAACACCTGTGAAATCTATTGGAGATCTGAGGAAAATGCTGCAATCCTGTATGTAGAAAAGTGACCACTTTTTGGGAAGCAGGAGGTTCAGAGACTTGAGTCTGGGGTGATATATCTGAGGAAACAATGGAGGGGAGGGAGCCTGCTTAAGGAGGCTAACACAAAGTATTTTAAGTAGCAGACCACAAAATTAGAACTTTTGTAAGTCTGCTACTGTGGGATATGTCCCTGGCTGAGAGGTGCTTATGCGGTAGATGGGGCTGACTAATTTTACTTAGTGTAATATCGATGGTTCTATCCATGCCATAGCAAATGGCAAGATTTTCATGGCTGAATAATATATTATATATACCACATCTTTATTTATTCATCATTCCATGGATACTAAAGTAATTTCTATCATTTGGCTACTGCAGAGAATGCTGATATAGATGTTGGGGTGTATGTATCCCTCTGAATTAGCATTTTTGCATTCTTTGTGTAAATACCCAGTAGTATTTTCCAGCACCTCAGTTCCAGTGACAGGTCTCATTTCACAAGCAGACCAAAGCACATCTAATTAAAAGTGGCTGTATTCAGGCCAGGGACCAAACACTTCCCACTATAGGCAAGGAGAGCCTCTGTGGATGACTGGCCTGAAGTACAGAGCAGCCAAAACACAACAGCAGAGTGCAGGAAGCACACACTGGGGACACTCCCTGAAGCAGTAGTCCTTGGGTACTACATGACTTCTTCACAAGGCCATTACTTTCAGAAGCAGGAGATATAAGTGCTTTTCTAACACAGAGAAGAAGATAGAGACTTAAACAAAATGTGAAGAGGAATTCATCCCAAATGAAAGAACAGGATAAGGCCATGGCCAGAGATCTAGGTGAAACAGATATAACTAACATGCCTGATGGAGAATTTAAAGCAACAGTCCTAAGAATACTCGCCAGGCTTGAGGACAGAAAGAGAGAGACCATTATCACAGAGATGAAAGAAGTAAAAAAAGAATTAGAGAAGAAAAATGCAATAAACAAGGTTGGAAACAGGCTTGTTGCAATGAACAGCAGGCTGGAAAAAGTAGATGAATGAATTAGTGACCCTGAAGTCACAATAATAGAAAATGATGAAGTTCAACAAAAGAGAGAAAGAAGAATCATGCAACATGTGCATAGACTTAAGGAACTCGGTGACTCCACCCTATGTATTTTGATGGGAGTCTTTAGTCTATTTACATTTGAAGTGTTTTCTAAAGCAGGTGTATTTTGCATTCCCATTTATTGATGAGAGTTCCATTTTTTCTTCATCCTTGTCAGCACTTGTTAAAATCTGTTTGATTGGAGCCTTCCTAGTTATATGTGAAATGATATCTTAATTTTTTGAGAAATGATATCTTAATGGGGCTTTGATTTAAATTTCTGTAATGGTTAATGATGTTGAGCATTTTTCAATTTAATTAATGATTATTTGATCTCTCTCTCTTTTTTAAATGTCTATTTTTTTGTTATTTTAATTATTGAGTTGCAAGAGTTCTTTATATATTTGGATATGAGGTCCTTATTTTACATAATTAGCAAATTTATTCCCATTCTATGTCTTGTGCCTTTCTTGATGGTGACATTTGGAACAAAAAAAAATATTTCAATTTGACAAAGTCTAATTTTATTTTATTTTTCTGTAGATTTACCTTTTGTATTACATCTTTGAAAGTACTTTTTAGGTAAGAGTAACATTGAAAACAAAACACTTCCAGTAAAGACCATTCTCTGTATTGTGGGTTCGGCTTTTCTGCCTTTGGACACAATTTGCAACATCAGCTCTTCTTCCCTGGGTCTCCAGTCTGCTAGCCTTTTGCATTTGGTAGTCTCCACAACTGGGTGAGCCAGTTTAAAATCAACACACACACACACACACAACTGGACACACACACACACACACACACACCCGGATACTCACACACACACCCATACCCTGTTGTTCTATTTTCTGGAGAACCCGACTAATACAAAATTCATGCTGTGTCTGTTTTCTATCAGTGATTTCCTCTCTTTTGTGTAATATTTCGATTTCTGCTTATTTGGATTTAATGTACTTTTTTTCTCCTAACTTTTTAAGTGAGAAGCTTAGATAATGCTCTTTACTACTTAAAACACAATATTAATCTAAGACATTTCAAAGTTCTCTTTAGTTGCATAACAAATTTTGACATATTCTAATTTTATTATAATTCAGTTAAAATATTTTCAGATTCCATTGTAATTCTTCCTTGAAAGTGTTCAGAGATAGGTGGTTAGTTTTAATATACCTGGGCTTTTCTATATATCTTATGGTTGTTGCTTTCTAATTTAATTGAATTGTGGTCAGAGAACATATGTTCTTAAGGTGCTAATATTTAAAGTTTTTGAGATTCCTTTTATGACTTATCTTAGAGAATATTTTTCTTTTGATTTAATTTTATTTTTAATTATGTAAAATAATTTACATGATTTCAATGTTAAAACTGGAAAATAAGATATATTCTGAAAAATCTAGCCCTTATCTCTGTTCTTTGATCTATCTCTTCCTCTCTCCATAAGAAACCATTTTTAATTTTTGGTTTATTGTTAAAAATATGTTTCTATAAGTATTTATAAAATGTATGTTTATAAGTTATATATACATACAAGCCTAATACATGTATCCCCATTTGAACATAATAAATTAACAACCTGGAGATATTCTTTCTCAATTTACTGTTTTTATTTAACATATATCTTGGAGATTCCTCCATAGCTGGTTTTTGGAGATATTCCTCAGCAATTTTTATAGTACCATAGTGTTCCATTATGTAGAATTTATATAGTTTTTTTTTCTCATTGTCTTTTGGGTATTTTCCAATTTTCTACTGTTAAAAACAATGCTGCCACAAGTAACCTTGTGCATTGGTTATTTTGTATTTTTGAAATGTGTTGTTAAGATAGAATTAGGATTGTTGGGCCAGAAGCTAGTAGCATGGTAGATTTTATAAACAATGTCAAGAGGTAACTATTTTGTATTCTTTACAATGCAGATGGTGCCTCTTTCTGTATAGCTGAAACAACAGTTTGTATTATTAACTATTGAAGTCAGATATTTCATACCTTATGGTCAAAACTGATATTCACATTGGTTTTACTCTGTATATATCTTAATATGAGAGCTTGAACTTTTTTATGTATTTAAGCATCATTTATATCTCCTTAAATGTCAATTGGATATTCATGTTTTGCCCAATTGTTTGATTGTTCGTATTTTTTAGAAGTTCTTTACTGTTACAGCTATTATTCTTTGTGATGTGAGTTGTAACAACTTTTTTCTAATATCACATTTATCTTTTCTGCCTTGCTCAAAGGCATTAAAAACTTAAATTTGATATAGTTAATATTATCAATCTTTACCATATTCAGGGGTTACAAAGATATAATCCATGTTTTCTGTTAATATTTGTATAGTTAAGAAAAAAGACTTAGGCTTGAATTTAGTTAGAAATTGTCCTGGCATATGGCATGAGGAATAGGTCCAATATATCATTTCCTGTATTGTCCAGTTGTTTTACCATGACATTACTAGGTTCTCCCTTCCTCCACTGATTTGAAATACTGCCTTTATCATATACTTATTTTCTTATGTGTTTTTAACCTGCTACTGGTGTTTCTATTATTTTTTTTTTCCTGTGGCTAACATAATTTTGATTCTCTTATCATTTGACTCTCATATTAATTCAAGCTTCACTTTGGAAAACTACATTCTTTTTTTTTCTTAGAATATTTAATCTTCAATATTAGCCTGATTCAGTGATTCTTGCTGGAGAGTGGAGCTATTTACCAGACTCAATTACCAAGTTCTTTTTAAAAAAATATATATATATTCCCTGTACTTCTATCTTGACTTTTTGGCATGTCTTTCTAGCATGGTATGGTGTATGAGCATGGGTACACATTTGCAAATAAATATACACATACAACTATAATGTCTTCAAATGAGCATTTGTTAAGATTAATAGATATCCTATCTTTCAAGTATGTTGGGATAAAATAAGGGTTGAGAACTTTTTGTTTGTTGGCATAGAGGCTTTTTATAATAATGATAGTAGTAGTTGATATTTATTGTGTCCAGATAACTTGCCACAAAATGTGCTGTTTATCTGATTTATATCTATTGTCTCATTATCTATCATAATAACCATATGTATAGGTATTATTATCCTTCTTTTGCACACATGGAAACTGACGGTTAGGCAAGTTAGACAAAACGCATGGTCATGGTTAGTAATGCATAAGTAGAGTTGAGCCCATCTCTTTTGAGTTCAAAATCTATGTTCTTAAAAGCTAACCATGGAAAATGACATGGGTGGACCAAATTGATGTACTTTGTGCCAACCTGTTGAGAGACTCAGATCCTTCTGTGTACATTTTACTGCATATGAGCTCTTCCTGTATGCACAGGACGTAAAGTGCCTATTAGGCAGACTCCCTTTTCCTGTCACTCCTGATGATGAACTCATGGATTATGGGTTGCTCTAGTGATTGGAAGGAACTATGGACTGTAGCAGTGTGAAGAGTTTCTTTTCTAAATCTCTTTAAAGTTAGTTGATAAATATTCTGAGCACTAAGAATATTTTTTGAGTGAGGCATATGGCAGTTTCTTCCTTGATGTTTTTAGGGAAAATGAGCCATGTAAAATGTTAAAAAAAATTATAAATCGGGCTAGTTTCTGTCTCTCCCTGTATTATGCTCAGGACTGCTCAGGTACAGGAGTGTACAAATATTGACAGATTTTTGCTATTGTTCTGAGGATTAGTGAGATAATATTTGGAAGGCAGATCAACTTTTTATCTGTACCTAAAAATATAAAATGCAAAATTACAAAAGGATAAATTGAGACAATGTATGTGAAAGTTCTTAGAAAATTACTAATATATATGGAAATGGAGGTAAGATTTTCATGAGGTTTACTAAATAATTCATCAACTTTGCTAGGTCATTGTCTTAGATTAGCCTTATAGTTACAGGAGATCTAAGACTTTTCCCTAGAGTTCACATTCCATTTTCTCAATTGTTTCATTGCAGTCTTCATGTCCTTGTTCCTCAGTGTGTATATAATTGGGTTCAAGAGAGGAGTGACCACAGAATAAAACACAGCAAGGGATTTATCTAATGACTTGATGGGGAACGGCCAGGCATAAATGAAGATACATGGTCCAAAAAACAAAAGAACTACAGTGATGTGAGCAGTCAAAGTGGACAGGGCCTTGGATGACTGGTGTGAAGGGCGTTGTCGGATGGTCACTAGGATGATAACATAGGAGATGATTAGGAAAACAAAAGAACACACAGTGAGCACACCACTGTTAGCAATGACCATGATATCCAACCTATAGGTGTCTGTACAAGCAAGTTTGATAACCCTAGGTAAGTCACAATAAAAGCTATCAACCTCATTGGGACCACAGAAAGGTAAGTTTACTGCAAAGGCCAGCTGGCTCACTGAATGGAGGAAAAACCGTCCCCCATGCAGCTGCCACAAGCCCAACACATACATTGCCACACATAACGGTAGTGTAGCGAAGGGGGTTACAGATTGCTATATATCTGTCAAAGGCCATGGCTATGAGGATCACCAACTCACTCCCACCAAAAAAGTGAAGGAGAAATATCTGAGCAAGGCAGCCCTTGAAAGAGATGACTTTGCGTTTACTGAAAAAGTCAGCAATCATCTTGGGGGCTGTGACAGAAGACAGACACAGGTCAGTGAGTGAGAGGTTAGCCAGCAGGAAGTACATGGGGGAGTGAAGGTGGGAGTCGGAGGCCACAGTTATGACAATAAGAAGGTTTCCACACACAATTCCTACATAGAATACAAAAAAGAACACAAATAGGAAAATCTGCAATTCCCGAGAATTGGAGAGTCCCAGAAAAATGAACTCTGTCACCATGGAGTAATTTGTGTCACTTATTGATTCATTCCAAGAAACAGCCTGTGTAGTTACCTTGGAGAATAGAGTAAGAAGGAAGACAGAATTATTAGACTCCAATTCAAAGTCTCATTTTGTATTATTCTGCTCACTCATATAATGACTTTCTGTGGTCTATTACACAAACACTTTCAAAATGCACACAATCTAAACCTACTATTTTATCTTACACTCTTCCTGGTGATGCCTTATCATCCACTTATTCAAGTCTACTTAGTATTTCCACTTATCCTAATAATTATCCTAATAAAATACCTTTGTTCATGCTATTCTCTCTGCCAGATTACATCTAGACTGCCAGCCTACATTTAGCTCCTTTTCCTTGAGCTCCAAAACAGTTTTTTATTCTGTAACCACTCTCTTAGCTCTTAAGTAAATACAATACTATGTGATCTTTACATTTATAGCACCATTTTACAACATCCATTTTTGAAAAAGTACTCTTAGAGGTTTTGTAGCCCATCATGATAATTTTATATTTTGGTCATTGGAAACCTCTCCAACAAACTAAGACAAATCCTTATTCACAGTATTGCTATGTGAGGCAATTTGTAATGCACAAGTTTTGAATGTAGTCTGAGGACATTTTAAAGTCCCTACTTAAGTCTTATTTTTACAAATGTGGATACTAATTATATTCAATTCTTATGGTTATTATTAATTTCAAATGAAGTAGTTAAAGTAAAGTTTTTTGGGAGAGTTTTTGTATTTAGCGAGTGCACAATAGATTTAGATAACTATTAGCAGTAAGATTTATCACCTTCTGATTCATAGAGGAACCCTGGCTCCCCAATAATCATTAATGAATTTTACTTGTATTCTAGAAATAACAATCGTAACAAGAATTTCAGCTCCCTGTTCTTCTGTTTTCCCATCTTTAGAATGAATGTACTGGCTTAAAAGATCTCAACATGCCCACTAATCTAATACTCTATAGGTTATGAGTGAGGGACAGAATTCCAAAATAATTTTCATAGTCTCTCAGAAGCTTGGATAGAAATGTGAGAGCCAAGACAGATGGAGAGATCCAGTCTTAGGAGAAGTTAAAATAAATGAGTATTCTAGAGTAGAAGGTGTGAGGCCTTATAGAGAATGGAATTCATACTTACCATTTAGTGATATGGAAGTGCTTAGAAGAAAAAGATTTAATCCAAAATAAAATTAAAGATGAAAAATAGAATCAAAAATAACAGGGAAATAATAAAAGGCGATTCAGTGGTGAAATGAAAAGTGAGAAAAATGCAAAAAAAATATCACATGAGAGATAATATGAAAGAGTTTAATAGGAGATAAAATCAAAAAAAGGATTCTGGAATGTCTCCTAAGGTATATAATTATGAGTACAGCACAGAATTATTGAAGAATTATGTGCAATTGTTTAATACAAATTTCTAACAAATAGTGAATCGTCTATACATAATAGCCATTGTTAAAGTAGTAAGAACAGGGCATTTGTCAACAGGATGTGGGAGATTTTAAAAAATGATGTAAATGATTTTATTCTGAGTAATGTGGAAATAGATGGGTCCTAAAGAGATCTGAAAGTATAGTGTGTTATTATCAAATTTCTTGGGGAGTAGTAGTATTTATTTTCAACATTTTCCTAATTGTGGATATTGTGTTGCCTTTACACTTTTCTCTTTCATATCCCAATTCCATTATTTAGCCCTATCCACTAATGCTCTCTATTACTCTTTTCAAAGTTCTGTATGAATTTAGCAATTCAATTGTATTTCCACGTATAAAAAGTCAAATAATAAAACAAGCATAACCCCTCTCTTCCCTCTGCTTAGCACAGTAATAAATGCAATCCAGCGATCATTGACAACAGAGAGGATGGGATTCCTGTTGTGAGATCATTTCTGATCTCACTTATTGATTAGGATCATTCTTAAGAATCAAAGTATGCAACTTATAGTGGAACTTCAGTAATTACTTATGTACTGCAACCATTTCATTTCACTGAGAGGACAAACTCAATACTCACATCTCCATAAGAAATATACCAACAGTAATGGCTGGTAAAACAAAAAGACAAAAAGACTTTATAGCATGGTAACAAGAATTCAGATATGCTGCTCCTCAGCAAGAGGAATTTCTTGCTCACTGTGTTAAGACATCTCATTTCCTGAGTGTATGCTATGGAGGAGTGAGTGATGATGGTGGATTCTCAGTTACAGGGGACCTGCTACCTCTGTAATCCTTTCAAAGCTCATATCTGATTCTTCAAAAATGGCTCAAGGAGTTTGAGAAGAATTCTATTGATTCTAAGTTAAAGATTAAGTTTATTGAAGTCAAGTTCTCCAGAGTCTTCGACACTGGCTATAGCATTCATGAAGAGCCAGCTACAGCTATAGGGAAAGAAAATCTTTCCCTATGTACTAAATTAACTTAAAATTCAACAATGAGGGTGTTACGTTTGTCCTAAATATCTTTTACGCCTCTTTAAAGAAAAATAGCTAAAGTCCTCATAAGTTTCACTGAGATTGAAGTCAGGAGACTTGGGGATTTTAGTACAAAGTTACCGTGTGATTTTGGCATGTAATTCAGAATTTCCAAGACTTAGTTTTCCTGTTTACCAATGAGCGCATTGGACCAAAAGCTCTCAAATGTGAAATTCCATAACTCCAGCCAGCTACAGCTATAGGGTGATTTATGATTTATGATTTACACCTATATGTGAAAGAAATATCCCAAGCCAGATTGTATTGTAGGAAGGATGGAAAGAGATAAGTAAGAGAACACTGCTTCTGGTTATATGGAAAAAGGATCATTAAATAGAAAGGAAAGACTCAGAAGGACTAAACACTTAGAACACTTATGTAACATATACTAAGTTTTATAACACACCTAGGGCAATCCTTGTTAATATTCATACTAACTCTTCTAAATATTTGAACTGACCTCACAGGACCTTCCACTTTTCTTGAAGATGCACATGCAATTGAATTCTGCCAATGGGTTCTTACTAATTGAAGCAACTCATTGTCAATAAAATGCTACACTGTGGTTACTTTCACTTTCATCATTCCACCCACCTCCTTCATATCTGGAAGAGACTGCAACAATTTTCAGAGCAAGGAGAGTACAGATTTTCCTTTTAGTACTTTGTCTTGAAGCAAAACATTTCCAAGAGAATAAAGTGTGCCTGATTGGTGTTCTTTAAAGAGTCACTTGGTTAAGAGCCAGTTATGAGTTGACTGGAGGCAAGTGAGGAGATCTGGAAATAGCCAGCCTGAAGTTTGAGTGCTGAGACTAAATCATATAGTCTCACAGGCTTTCCCTTGAGGATACACACAGAATCTTTTTGAGTCAGGGGTTGTTGTCACAGTTTCTCAGCTTTCTTAGGTATTTCTAGTACTTCACTGAATCTAAGGGTGATTTTGTTTTTCTGTGCAAATGAAAGTTTATTTCCTTATATCTATATTTCCCATAATTCTCTTTATATTCCAATATAGTGACATACAATGTGATGTTACTTTCAAGTGTATAAAACATTGATTTGACAATTCTCTACCTTACTCAATGCTCAGTACACTAAATGTAGTCATTGTCTGTCAACATACATTATTACAATATTATTGACGTTATTCCATATGCTATACTTTTCATCTCTGTGACTTACTTTCTTTAAAACTGGATGTTTGTATTATGAATCCCCTTTATTTCTCCCATACCCCACCCCTCTGCCTTGTGGCATCCACCAGGTTTTTCTCTATAAAAGTCAATTTATTTTTTATTTGTTTTGTGTTTGAGATTTCACCAATAAGTGATATCATATAGTATTTGTCTTTCTCTGTTTGTGTGTGTGTGTGTGTGGGGGGGGTGTCTTTCTCTGTTAAAGGTGACTTTTTTTTTAAGAGTCATAGTAAAAGTAAAAAGATAAAGTTCCAATATTAAAATCTGGATGGATTAAGTAGACAATAAACAATAATGCTTTAGATATTATACAAAGAGGATAGCATATAGCATTTATTACCACTTTAAGATAAAATATAGGAAAAATACCTTCACAGGTAAAAAGAAAGTGTCATTTATTTTTTACTTTTTTTTTTTTGAGCAGCTTTAATTACAATTCTGCAGCTACAACTGAGCTGAGTCACCACAATTAATGTTTCTTAAATCATTCATTGGGATGTGTCCAGCTGATTTCTCAGTCATGCTCCTTGGCTCAACAGGCTTCCAAGTTTTACCTGGACAAGTAAAATAAAGATGTCAGCCATCTTCTTTGTCCTAAGCACCCTGGATTAAGTACAGGTATATTATATAAGGTGAGATCTGGGTTGGATGCTTTTCTTTAGGTAATAACGTCCTAAATGGCAAAAATGTATCCATTGACTTGGTAGGGAAAGGCCACACATAGAGAAAACATGCATGGAACAAAAAATGAAACCACTACAGTGATTGTGAGCTGACAGAGTGATGAATGCTTTGGATAAATCTTTTGAGGAATGTTGTCTGACAATTATCAGAATAAAGATGTATGATACAATTAAAAAAAGAAGGTGCAAGATGTGGTATATATACACAATGGAATACTATGGTGCCCCTAGATATGAAGCCACTGTTGGTAGTGACCCCCAAATTCTAGTTTTTAAGTGTCCATACATGCAAGTTTAATAATCCTAAGGAAATCAAAACAAACGCTCCCCACATTAATAGGGCCATAGAAAGGTAAATTATGACAAAAAGCAAACTGAGACACAGCATGAGTCACCCAGTAATCCAAGCAGCTCCTATCAAAAGCATGCACATTTTGGGACTCATAGTAGTTAGATAGTGGAGAGGCTTGCAAATTGCTGGTGTACCTGTCATATGCCATGGCTATGAGCAGTACCATCTCAACTCCTCTATGACATGAATAAAGAACATTTGTATCATGCAGTTGTGGGAAGGTGTTAAAAAGTGATTGATTTTGGGGCGCCTGGGGGGCTCAGTGGTTTGGGCTGCTGCCTTCGGCTCAGGTCATGATCTCAGGGTCCTGGGATCGAGCCCCGCATCGGGCTCTCTGCTCCGCAGGAAGCCTGCTTCCCTCTCTCTCTCTCTCTCTTTCTCTGCCTGCCTCTCTGCGTACTTGTGATCTCTGTCTGTCAAATAAATAAAATAAAATCTTTAAAAAAAAAAGTGATTGATTTTGGCAACCACTGAAAAGATCAGAGATCATCCTAGGAACTGTGGTGGATGAAAGCCCCAGGTCAATGAAGGAGTGATAGGTTGTGTAAACGAAAATCCAAAATCACTGTTAACATAATGAAGAGGTTTCCCAAGATAATTCCCACAAAACACAAAGAGAAGAGAAAAGAAAAAGGAAGACCTGTATTCCCAAGGATTGTGTACAAGTCTTAGTAACATAAAAACTCAGTTACCACAGAGCCATTTACTTGGTCCACTGAATCATAAGGAGGGAAGACTCTGAAGTGACCTGAAAGAAATGAAATGAAGAAGGATCAGCTGTGAGGGCACTAAAAAACTATGTGTTAACTGTTGATTAATTTAAATTGGTTATTGACAGATCTTTTATTTAATTGATAGTAAATTATTAACAAAATCATGGGAACCCAGAGTATGGGTTAGGAAGTATGACCAAAGCTGCACTCAGAAGCCATCTATTGCATTAAATTTGCTCTTATTTATTCGAGTACATGAAGTAATCAGGCAACTTAAGAAGTTAGAAATGGATATACAAATTAAACTCAAGGAATTCAGGTAAAAGAAAATAATAAAAATTAAAAACAAAAACAATATATATTGGCTTAGGTGGCTCAGTGGGTTGGGCCTCTGCCTTTAGCTCAGGTCAAGATCTCAGGGTCCTGGGATCAAGCCCCGCATTGGGCTCTTTGCTCAGCAGGGAGCCTGCTTCACCCTCTCTCTCTACCTGCCTACTTGTGATCTCTGTCTGTCAAATAAATAAATAAAATCATTAAAAAAAGTTTTTTTGAAACAAAAAATAGACGGAACTTTTAAAAGAATAATAAAAACTTAGAAATGAGTATAGAATAGGAACAGTTAACATAACAATAGTTAAGACACTTCTGAAATATGTTTCTCATAAGTCCTTAAAAACAATTTGCTCAAAAGGAACACATAAATCGTACTTGTAATTAAAATGTTATAGAGAGGCAAAAGGTTTGTATCTTTATAATATAAAAAAGATCAAACCATTCAGTAAAACTTTCAAAACATACTAGACATAATTGATACCAAGAAAGAATTCACAAATGTCAACTCTGTGTGTAGGTATATTCATTTTTTCTTTACAAATCAAAGAAATATGATAAAATATATATTAGTTTCCTATTAAATTACAAAGAATTTTGTAGTTATTATCAAAACCAGGAAGCCTCAGTGAAATAGATATATTCATACATTGCTGGGGGAAAACCAGTCTAATTCGAGCATTAAAAAATTTTTTTGAACTATGTATCAGGAATCTTGATCCTTATCATTTGGTGGAATAGTACTCCTTACAGAGTTCTATTTGACAGAAAAAGTTTCTGGCACAGAAATGTTCATTACACTCTGCAGTGGAAAAATTGAAAAATTTAAATGCCAAACATTAGTTTTAAGTCTGTTACAATATTTACATATAATGGAATTTAATAATTACTAAAATAAATATTTTTATAAAAGAGTTTATAGTAGCACTAGGAAGATTTTTCTCTACAATATTAAGTGAAAAAAAAGTAAACAAATTGCATAGACAATATTTTAAATAACAGTAATTGATTCTGACTTTTTTTTAGAATTAAAAAAATCTCTTTAGTTTTGAAATATTATTTGGTATACGTACTTCTTTTGTTTTTATAATTTTTTTATATTTTATAAAAATATATTTTTTATCCCCAGGGGTACAGGTCTGTGAATCTCCAGGTTTTACACCACTTCACAGCACTCACCAAAGCACATACCCTCCCCAATGTCCAATAATCCCACCCCCTTCCCCCAACCCCCCTCCCCCCAGCAACCCTCAGTTTGTTTTGTGAGATTAAGAGTCACTTATGTTTTGTCTCCCTCCCAATCCCATTTTGTTTCATTGATTCTTCTCCTACCCACTTAAGCCCCATGTTGCATCACCACTTCCTCATATCAGGGAGATCATATGATAGTTGTCTTTCTCTGCTTGACTTATTTCGCTAAGCATGATACGCTCTAGTTCCATCCATGTTGTCGCAAATGGCAAGATTTCATTTCTTTTGATGGTGCATAGTATTCCATTGTGTATATATACCACATCTTCTTGATCCATTCATCTGTTAATGGACATCTAGGTTCTTGCCATAGTTTGGCTATTGTGGACATTGCTGCTATAAACATTCGGGTGCATGTGTCCCTTTGGATCACTACGTTTGTATCTTTAGGGTAAATACCCAGTAGTGCAATTGCTGGGTCATAGGGCAGTTCTATTTTCAACATTTTGAGGAACCTCCATGCTGTTTTCCAGAGTGGTTGCACCAGCTTGCATTCCCACCAACAGTGTAGGAGGGTTCCCCTTTCTCTGCATCCTCGCCAGCATCTGTCATTTCCTGACTTGTTGATTTTAGCCATTCTGACTGGTTTGAGGTGATATCTCATTGTGGTTTTGATTTGTATTTCCCTGATGCCAAGTGATATGGAGCACTTTTTCATGTGTCTGTTGGCCATCTGGATGTCTTCTTTGCAGAAATGTCTGTTCATGTCCTCTGCCCATTTCTTGATTGGATTATTTGTTCTTTGGGTGTTGAGTTTGCTAAGTTCTTTATAGATTTTGGATACTAGTCCTTTATATGATATGTCGTTTGCAAATATCTTCTCCCATTCTGTCAGTTGTCTTTTGATTTTGTGAACTGTTTCCTTTGCTGGTGCAAAGCTTTTGATCTTGATGAAATCCCAGTAGTTCATTTTTTCCCTTGCTTCCCTTGCCTTTTGCGTTGTTCCTAGGAAGATGTTGCTGCGGCAGAGGTCAAAGAGGTTGCTGCCCGTGTTCTCCTCAAGGATTTTGATGGATTCCTTTCTCACATTGAGGTCCTTCATCCATTTTGAGTCTATTTTTGTGTGTGGTGTAATGAAATTGTCCAATTTCATTTTTCTGCATGTGGCTGTCCAATTTCCCAGCACCATTTATGAAGAGGCTGTCTTTTTTTCCATTGGACATCTTTCCTGCTTTGTTGAAGATTAGTTAACCATAGAGTTGAGGGTTTATTTCTGGGCTCTCTATTCTGTTCCATTGATCTATGTGTCTGTTTTTTGGTGCCAGTACCATGCTGTCTTGATGATGACAGCTTTGTAAATAGAGCTTGACGTCTGGAATGGTGATGCCACCAACTTTAGCTTTCTTTTTCAATATCCCTTTGGCTATTCGAGGTCTTTTTCTGGTTCCCTATAAAAATTTTAGAATTTATGAAACTGATTTCTGTGCATTGATTTTATATCCTGACCACTTTACTGAATTCCGGTACAAGTTTAGCAGTTTTGGAGTGGAGTCGTTTGGGTTTTCCACATATAGTATCATATCATCTGTGAAGAGTGATAATTTGATTTCTTCTTTGCAGATTTGGATGCCTTTAATTTCCTTTTGTTGTCTGATTGCTGAGGCTAGGACTTCTAGTACGATGTTGAATAGCAGTGGTGATATGGACATCCCTGCCGTTGTTCTTGACCTTAGCGGAAAAGCTTTCAGTTTTTCTCCATTTGAGAATGATATTTTGCGGTGGGGTTTTTACATAGATGGCTTGATGACCCTATTGAGGTATGTGCCCTCTATCCTACACTTTGAAGAGGTTTTGATCAGGAAGGGATGCTGTAACTTTGTCAAATTGCTTCTTCCAGCATCTATTGACGAGTATCACCTGGTTCTTGTTGTTTCTTTTATTGATGAGTTGTATCACATTGAACTGATTTGTGGATGTTGAAACCACCTTGCAGCCCTGGAATAAATCCCAGTTGGTACTGGTTGGAATAATCCTTTTAAATGTATGTACTTTTTTTTTTTTAAGGGACATTTTTTTAATTTTTATTTATCATTTTTTTTTTTTTAAGTTTTTATTTTTTTATAAACATATTTTTTGATCCCCAGGGGTACAGGTATGTGAGTCCCCAGGTTGTACACACACTTAACAGCACTCACCAAAGTTCCACCTACCCTCCCCACTGTCCATAATCCCACCCCCTTCACTTCCCAAACAACCCTACCCCCGGCAACCCTCAGTTGTTTTGTGAGATTAAGAGTCACGTATGGTTTGTCCCCTCCCAAATCCCATCTTGTTCCATGTATTCTTTCTACCCACTTAAGCTCCATGTGCATCCACCACTTCCTCCTATAGGGAGATTCATCTGATAGGGTCTTCTCTGCTTGACTTATTTTCACTAAGCATGATACGCTCTAGTTCCATCCATGTTGTTGCAAATGGCAAGATTTCATTTCTTTTGATGGCTGCATAGTATTCCATTGTGTATATATACCACATCTTCTTTTTTTT